>NC_052351.1:70223120-70289995 GCF_009727055.1 Benincasa hispida | reverse complement strand
CCTCGATGGAGATATTCAAGAACATAAAAGTGTTGTAGATTTCTATGAAGCTTCGAAGGTGGGCGCGTGGGTCTTCGCCATGCCTCCCTCCAAAAGGCCCAGTAGCCTGGATCATCTGCAACATTACCGGCTTCATTTCAAACCTCGATCCATCTAACATTGGCCTCATGATTCTTGGAGAGAAATCGTAGAGGTTGGGCGACGCATAATCCCGAATGGGTCTATTGTGGTCATTTGCTAGAAGGACGGGGTTGGCCATTATATTGTTCGCGTTCATGGCCCTTGCTTCTGATTGTTTCGCCATTCTTGGGGTTCTGTCTTGTTGTTGCCAGTTGTTTCATAATCGTCATCGAAATTTTCTTTCAATCTCCGGGTCATAATTTGCCAGAGATTAAGCTGCAAAGAAATCAGAAAAATTACCGTTAGCACACTGATTTGCCAAAGTCCTCGGCAACGGTGCCAAAAACTTTATGCATTATTTTATGAGGTGAAATTATGGATGAAATGCGGTGATGGAATTGCGTTGAGCAATCAATCTTTCTCAATGGAATCCAAGTATAAACCCCACTGAATTTCCTGGTAAGTCCAGGGTCGAACTCAAGGACTTGGGAAAACAATATGCGGTGATAATTTTCCACGAAGACTTTGCGGTAACCGGTGACTTAAATAGTTGTTTTGTGTTGTTGGTTGCGGTAATGAAATAAATAAATGCGAAAAATTTGAGAAAATTTGATTCTGCGATAGATGCATTGAGTATACGGATGAACGGGTTGAGAAGACCTTCAACTAGCGTTACCTGGGATCTCCATGCAACAGTAAATCACTTTCCAATGCAAATGCGGTGCTCCTAAGTCTAGGACGCATGTGTTGAATGCAAAAGTGTCCATAGAGCTTATTCCTAAGTCTCTACTCTTTTTGTGAAACCCGGATCTCCATTTTCCTACTTAAATAAGTGATTAAAGGGTTAATTAGCAGAAATTTAAATCCTATGTTATGTAAATAATCTAATAATTTTACAATTGTCATAATAACTGTAATAATTGTCACCTTCTGTGGATCAACAATTAGTAAGAGTGAATGTAAACTATAATGGTTAGGTATTATAGTTATGATAGCCATATTTGATCTTGGAGTACATGTAGAGAGGACCCTAAAAGGATAAAAAGAAGAGAAAACCTTGAAGACTTAAATCCTGAATAGTGAAGAAAGGATTGAAGAACTGAGGCAAATATAGAAAATTATTTGGGAAAATTCGTGTGGAAGTTGCATGGAGATAAACCATATTCTCAGTAGCTAGCGAGATTGGAGGAAGTTGGAGAGAATGGGAGAGAGTGACACTGTCGAGATCCAAGCTAGCGAGAAGGCTGGAGAGAGCGAGATCCTTAGCGAGAGTGGAGAAAGCGAGACTTTAAGCGAGAAAGTGGGAGAGAGCGAGAGCAGCCTGAACGCCTCATTCGAACGTCATGCCCACGCAATCGAAGGAAACCACCTGTGCATCGAACGGTCGGCCATTTATGCATTGAATTTTGCCACGATCTTATAGATTATGCATTGAAAACCCTAAATTGAATACAAACAAAGCTTGAAGACGTAAGGACAAACGTCAATTAAAATTTAGGTGTCCGATTAAGAGGAATTCTTAAACCCTAAGAAATTGTGTTGAATGCGTTTGGGAAGAACACGTTGAACCAAGGTGAAATCAGCCTACGTTGATAAAGGAAGGATTAAACATTTGGCCATGCAGCCAAGTAGGTGGTGTCAATACCATAGGAGGTTTGGACACCTATAAATAGAGCCGTTGTGATTTCATTTTCAAATCACAAATCATAAAATTCGTAAAAAGAGGGGGAGAGTAGAGTGCATTGGATAGTGAGGGTGGAGGAGAATGTGTCAAATTTGGACGAGGAGATCTTCCAATCTACTCGTTCTTTTGGAGTGATTCTAAAGCCATATGAAAGCTCTGGAAGTATATTTTTCAGAGTATGGCTGCCAGAGGAAAAGGCTCAAAGAAACTGGGCTGGAGTTTGAGAAGAATGCAGAAGGGTCAGACTGTCGAATCAGTCTGAGCCAATCTTGAAGATTTTGAGATTCTGGCCAAACCACGAGGAATTCGGAGCTGAAATTTTATGGTAAGATTCCTAAGACATTGTAGAATAAGTTTTTAGAAGAAAGTATCTCAAAATAAGGTTTAGAACTATGAGTAATCTAAGCTGCAAGTTGGATCTGGATTCTAGGGGTAAAAAGGGAGCTCGAGGTAGAAAAGGGAACTATTAGAAAGGCTCCTAAGCAACTAAGGTGAGTGTTATAGCTTTGATAATTAACACATAGAGTGAGTGTTATAGCTTTGATAATTAACACATAGTGTGAGTGTTATAGCGTTATAGGTTCGATATATCATGAGTGTTAGGTTGCTTTGATAGTAAATGCATATCGTGAGTATTCATTTAGCTTTATACTCTAATATTGGAATATATGCATATATAGATACAAAATACATGCTTTTGTTGATAGGATGATTGCCATGATATTGTTTTTGTGTGACTATGGAAACTACGATTATGCCCGGGATGTGGTTAGCATGCTTAACAAAAGGTGCTTGGCGGGAAATAATGGTCAGCTTCGGTCGGCGGGAAAGTTGGTCGGCTTCGGTCGGCGAGAAATAATAGTCGGTGACGACCGACGAGAAATATGGTCAAGTACCTAAGCATGACTAGCGGGATAAATAAAATGGTCAATGTGCACATTGGCGGGAATTGGGGTCATAGGAAGGTTTCCATAGATGATTGTATTGTTTGATGATATGATATGCATGCTACGTGTAGCTTTTGGGATAAAGATTACTGGTTGCATGATTATATCTTTGACTGTGCATGAGTTAAAAGAACCACTCACTGGGTTTAGTAGCTCACACTCTTCAAAATGTTTTCTTAATCCCCCCCCCCCCCCAGGTAGCGGAAGATGAGGAGTTCCAAGGTGCTGCTAAGGTCAAGGTCTGCCATGTGCCCCAATTACACTTCTGGAGGGTTTCTACGGTTGTCGTTGTAAACTTTGTTGTTAAGTCCTTAAGTTGTATAAACGTTTATCACTATCATAATAAAAGATGAGCCTACTTAATCCATTATAGTTTATGTCCTTGACTTAATCATTTCGCTGTGTATAAGTTATAGTATGGTATCAGAGTTATTTCGTAAGAATCATTAGACAGTAAGTGTCAGCTCAAGGGTTGATAACTGCTATAGTCGCATCCCTCTCCCAGGCTGAGAAGGTGGTCTGGGGGCGGGGTGTGACACTTTTCCTATGCGATGATGCAAAATGAACACAAAGACAAGGTGACAGCACACAATCGTATCCTATCTCTAGGATGCATGCGATGCGTTAATAGCAAACAATGCTTATTCTTAAGCTCCTATCTCTTGATTATGCATTCTAATTTGACTCTCTCGAGCCTAGATTCTAACCTGACTTTCTCAAGCCTAGATCCTGTCCTTAGACTACCCTCCTGAGTATCTCTAATGGACAAATGAAGCATACATAATACAAGATAATGGTATAGAATGAGGATCCCCAGTTATGCTAGCTAAATGCTTCTCAACCCATTCAACAGATTTAGCTACTCATGCATAATAAACAGAAAGTGAATAGATATGGAGAAGTAAATTCCATTTCTATAGATGAGTTTGAGTACAAAATAACAATGGAAGATAAAGGTAGAGAGCCAGGTAGAAATCCCTTGCTGCCCAAGGCTTTTACACTGGAAACTCTATTCGGTTCAAAAGATATTCCTGCTTCCACAAGAGTTGGCCCTCTCTCTGATCTTGATGATTCCGACACTCTCCCGTGATCACCAAGACGATCTATCGACACAGTCATGCTTCTCTCACGTCCACCTTAAAATAAAAGAAAATCTAAGAACGAAGCTAATCTATCTAAGGCAAGATTCTCTATGTATCCGAACTTGCTGAACTACTGAACTCGTAAACTGAACCCCTTTTTTGAAGGATGTCTTTGGTATTTATAGAGCTTGAGGGTGAAAGGCGGCTTCTCTCTTATAATTGCACAGATGGGATGGCTTTAATTCTCTGACTGATGACGCCGAATATTTGTTCACCGAAAAGCTGAGTGTACTTGTATCGTTAGCGGCTTGTCAATTTAATTCGGATTCGACCATCATTAGCTTTTTGTCCCATCATGATTAATTATTGCTTTTCACCCAGATGCGCCCACCATGTTGCGCTGGCACTATGCGGCAATCCTTCTTGAGTAGATGTTTGCGAACACAAATCACCGCAAAGCCTTGTAGTAATGCTACGGCCGACCATTGATTCCTTTGTGATCATGCTTTCCACCCTGTGTTAACGCATATGTCATAAAAATACAAGAGTTAACTATATCTAATGCGTTGAAACGCATGCGACCGCAATATTATGAACTTAATGCTTTTTGGACGCAATCTATCATATTTTATCAACATAAACCTTCATTGTTTAATAACTTAGTACCGTAATAATGTGTATTTCTGCCCGTAATCACACCCCCAAATTTAAACAATGCTTGTCTCGAGCATAAGCTAAAGAATCCTTTAGCAAGTTGACCGCAAATCTCTTTTCCTAGATTTCTCAAGGATACTTCATTCAAATCCTATACACCAAAATTTCCTCAATTCTTATTTCAAGTCTTCTCTTAAAATATTTCTAAGACCTAGGGACCACAAGCTTAATCTTCAAAAGGACTTTACTAGATTCCAGGACATCGCATGATTTATTTTAAAAAAACTTTTTCACTGGGTGCTAAATGATTTTTATCCTTGCATATTTTTTACATTGTTATTTTTTTTTCTGACCTTGCACTAATCCAAGTGCCTCACCTTTGTTTTGGCTTGCCCCCATGTGTGTCATGCGGACATCCAACTATGAGCAAGGCACTCTTTCTCTTACTTTATAATGCTTTTTACTATTTAAGACTGACTATCTCAAAGCGAGGACCTAGGTAACTTGACCTTAATCTTGAGCTAACTATAAACTCCTGTTTATCTGGGATTGCCCTTAGATTTGTATAGGTGAGGGTTGGCTCAACAGCGGCGTCCCAATACGACTGCCATTTCACGGGGTGAGACCTGATAGATAGCTGGGGACATAAGGTGCAAGAGGGAATTCACTCCTACCCGCTTTAGGGATAGTAGAGAGGTTGTTCCCTTAAGTGATGATTCTGGGGCTTAAACAAGGGATTCTGCCCTCTCCTTTGGTATGAGAGGGACTCGGTTTTGTGATTGGATCACAAAACAATTGTTCATTAGGGGATCAGTGGGGACTTAAGGAACAAGAGGTGATTTTGGGGGTAAAACAGAGATTTGACCCAACCGTTATTACGAACAACCTATGAAGGGTTAACTTACTAATCATGGTTATATCGAGTGGGCATAATATATCTACAGTGAGGGGAGTTCGACTATGGGCTTTAGTGGAGTGACCCATTAGTTAACGAATGCGGGTTAGATCGGTCTAATGAGTTTAGCCGATAAATCTCGGATCGTTGGAGCCCATGATCTGTAGGTCTATGAGGTACCCCTACTAGCTCGGAAATAGATAGCTCTAAAGTAGCATGATAAGTTAATTTGAAACGTTCAAATTAGAATCAAAAGAAATTGGAGAAAATATATTTAAATACGATTTAAATATATGAAGATGAATTTGTGTAGAAATTAATTTAATATTGGATATTAAATTAATTAGAATTATTTAAATTGTTTAAATAATTATTTATTAATTTTATTAGAAAATTAATTTTTTAATTTAATTTGTAAAATAAATAAATTATTGATTTTAGAAATAAAATATGATTTTAAAATAAATTTGGATTTTTGGAAAATTAAAATCACACAAATTTGAGAAAATGGGTTTTTCATCTTCAAAGTAGCTTACAAAGAACCCACACCTTCTCCTTTGCTTTACTCCAAGCATGAGCTGCATCCCATGCAGCACATCTCTTTGCATGATAGTCTGCAATATATTGAAGAGATTGGAGTGAAGAAAGGCAAGAGAACCAACTAAATTTTTGCTGAAAAATTCGGATGAAGAAGGTGTTCTTCAATGGGTTTTGTTCAGTGAGTTTTCGCCATATTCCCTTTGATTCTAGCTTATTTTTAGTCCCACAACTAAATCTAGAGCACCAAGAGAATAGTAGGAAAGATCTTATGGTGCTCTACATAAGGATTCGGAGGATTTTGCAGCTAGAAATGGAGATTTCGTTGGTTCGGCCAAGGTATGTTCATGAAACTCATTAAACTCTATTTTTAGCATGTTTCTTTTCAACCAAAATTAATGAATTAGAATTCTTATGGATCTTGATTTCTTCCACTGCGTGATGGTGTTGATCCAACAGTAAGTCTCTAGTATCAACGGCGTTATATACAGAGTAGTCATCTCGTGGTCTAGGTCTTATACAAACTCTTTGTATAGGACACCCCCGCTCGCACGTCTCTACATGAATGGTCAGGATCTACCATCTATAGTAGTTGACAACACTTGCAAACCTCTACAAAGCGGGTCGTATCTGTAGTGTCACCAGGATTAGGTATCCCACCTTAATCCTTATACTACAGACCTATTTAGGTTATCACTTAAGGCATGATCCACTTGTATATCACATATACATGCTTAAGTTCATAAAAAGATAACCAAGGAGCTTTGTTTATTGGATATGAGTAAATGCCAGAATTAGGACACCAATCCCAACAATCTCCCACTTGTCCTAATGACTCGTGAGATGAATGTACAATACAATATAAAAATGTACAATATATTATAAACTAGGACATACCCCAGTATCATCTCCCACTTGCCCTAGACAAGATGCCGCATGTCCCGCAGACCCAGACTCTCTAGGTGACCCTCGTACACTTTAGCCGTGAGGGCCTTTGTAAAGGGATCGGCAATGTTGTGCGTCGACGAAATCTTCATGACTATCACATCACCGCGATGCACAATCTCCCCGATCAGGTGATATTTTCGTTCTATGTGCTTACCCCGATGATGACTCTGAGGCTCCTTTGAATTTTCCACAGCCCACTGTTATCACAATAAAAAGTGATAGGCAAATCCATATTTGGAACCACTTCCAAATCTGAAAGGAACTTTCTCAACCAAATAGCCTCTTTAACTGCTTCAAGCACTATGTATTCAGCTTCCATAGTGGAGTTCACAATGCATCCTTGCTTAATGTTTCGCCATACTACAGCCCCTCCATTCAGAGTAAACACTAACCCCGATGTCGATTTGCAAGAATCTCTATCGGTCTGAAAGTCAGAGTCTGTGTATCCTGTAAGGATCAAATCCTTATCTCCATACACAAGAATGTAATCCCTCATTCTTCGAAGATACTTGAGTATCATCTTGACCGTCGTCCAGTCATCAAATCCTGGATTGGACTGATACCGATTGACAGCCCCTACTGCATAGCAAATGTCGGGTCGAGTACACAACATTGCATACATCAAGCTTCCTACAGTAGAAGCATAGGGAATCCATCTCATCTCCTCAACTTCTTGAGGTGTCTTAGGACATTGATCCTTAGACAGAATGATTCCATGCCTGAAGGGTAACAAACCCCTTTTGGAATCCTGCATCTTGTACCTGATCAACATTTGATCAATGTACGATGCCTGAGACAAGTGATAACTGGCAGAAATGCAAGTTTTTGTAGCCTTTTGTTTAGAAATATGAGGGCTAACAAGTATAATATGTGGTGATTATACTAAGAATTCATGCGAAAAGTGAGTTTGCATCGATCAGCATTGAAAAATCTCGGCTAACCCAATATTATGCGTTATTCTACGACAAAACGTTTATTTTTGTAGCTATCACAGGAACCGATCACATGTGGTGAATCCCAGACCATCGCAAGGGTGATCGCATACGTTCATCACATGGATGTTGTGGCTATTAACTGCATGCGTCCATCGTATAGAGGTTGCGGCTACAGGATAATAATCGTGATAGAAGGATGAATGCAAGGATGGTGGAATGCGATGGTACTTCAGAAACAAGCATGAACGCATACATTGGGAGTATAAAAGAGATGATGTTGACATTTCACCTACCACACGGTTAGTAGCAGAGATTCAGAGCAGGTCCATCGTGCCGTTAGTGACAGACTCAGAGTGGGACCATTAATGTTGTCGGCGATTGAGCTTTATAAATAGAGCCTTAGAGCCCAAATTCAAGGCATCTGAGCTTCTGACTTAAGGCAGATCCTTGTGCTCACAGATGAGAGCGTGAGAAGACATTCTTTGAGAGTTCTTCATTCATTCAACCATTCTGAGTAACGACTGGAGCTTTTCCAGAGATAGATGTCGAGAGAGACTACTCCACCGCCTTTCCATGGCACCACTGGCGGCCTTGACACACATCTGATGGAAGCAAGAGATTGCCTACATCTAGCCCTCTTAAGACATTAATACATTGTGTAATTAATGCATCTCTTTGTTTCCTTCAACTCCATCTTCATTTACTTCTTCTTTATCATCCCTTACTTTCATTGCAACGAACTAAGTAAGATTGCTAGAGTTTCACATACTTAATCATGCGGAAAAGACATATGAAGCATGTAGCAGACCACTGAGAGGTGTGCGTTGCACGAGTATAGTGCGGAAATCCTCTTTTCTCCGGGTGATCTGAGTTCAACCTCGGATCACCCCGAGAAAATTGCAATCTCATTATACTTGGTGGGAGAGCAAGAAAACTTATGGCAGGAATGCATGGTCATCGCATAGATTCTTAAACACATATTACATATCCCTTAGTCCAACGTATGACCATCAACGCATAGAGATCAACGCATATCATAAGACGCATGCATATTTATTCTCCAATTTACCATGCATCAAGTTTTTGGCACCGTTGTTAGTGACTTGGCAACTAATAGTTTGTTGAGTTGTGTTTTCGCAGGCACCCTTTTTACCTTGGGCATATTGTAGCTTATGAGACCAAGTTGCAAAAAATACTTGAAGTGTAGGCGATGCGCCGAAAGCCAATATTGACCCTGAGATAGAAAGGTTATCTGTCGCATGAGTTGAAAGCAGTTATAAGCGCGTGTCGACCAACATGCGCCCAACAATTGTCGGAAGTTCCAATGGTCAGGACGAGCCTCTTGACCTAAGCAGTTGAGATCAATCTTCTGCATGGAAGACTCCTTGTAGTGGCTTCACTCTGTCTCTTATACACATCTAGATGTGTATAAGAGACAGGTTATAAGCGCGTGTCAACCAACATGCGCCCAACAATTATCGGAAGTTCCAATGGTCAAGATGAGCCTCTTGACCTAAGCAGTTGAGATCAATCTTCTGCATGGAAGACTCCTTGCGGTGGCTTCACTCCAATTTCTCCAGGGACATCTTCTACTCTATCTTTACCTTGCTTTCCTAGTTTAGTTTATTTATTTAATTATTGTTGTTTTGGATTTGCGATTGCTTTCTTGGATGTGGTGTGCATTGCACAAGTATAGTGAGTAAACCCTCTTTGCTTAGTGTAAGGCTGTAGCAACGCTTGTCTATGAGCAGTCGCAATGCTTGTCTATGAGCTAATCGGCAGCGACTAACTGCCCGAGAGAGTAAGTAGTGGAACTCACTAAGCAAAGTAAGTAGTGTTCCTAGAGATAGGAATAATCTTATGTTCAACCATGCTTGTGTGATCATCTTATCTTATGAGTGCATCATTCATCATTTGGACATACTTGGGAGAGTAGTCTAAAAAACCAAATCTAGGCTTCAGAGAGTCAGATTGGATTGCATAAGCAAGAGTAGAAACTTAGGAATAAGTTCTATTTGCTATTTACACAGTGCATGCGCCCTAGAAATAGGATATGGTGGTAAGCGATCACCTTGTTTTATGTATGTTAGATCGCATAAGCAAGAATAGAGACTTAGACATAAGTCCTATCAACATTATCGCATATGCATTGCATGCGTCCTAGAAATAGGAATCGTATATTTGTGTATAGCATGATCACATAACTTATGCTGGCTGGGGTTACCCTTACTATCAAACTTAATGATGCGGTGAAGTTATCCCCTCCGTTATTTTATCTATTTTTCCATGCATCTTATTACGCGTTAATAGTTGCCACATCTCTACCAACTCTAATAGTCATACGTCCATTGCTTAATCTGTTTAGTTAGGAGTAGAAGTAGCGCATAGTCCTTTAACTTCATTATTCTTTTGTTCTTTGCTGCAAACACATCACTTCGCAACATGTAGTTAGAAGTCCCTGAGTTTGACCTCGAATCATCCTGAGAAACTTGCGATCTCGTTATACTTGGCGAGAAAGCAAGAAAACTTGTGCCAGGAACACATGGCCATAGCATACATTCTTAAACGCATCTTGCATATTTCTTAGTCCAACGCATGACCATCGACGAATGGAGAACGAACGCTTATCATAAGATGAACGCATATTTACTCTCCATTTTCCACGCATCAACAGGGCTAACCATTTTTTCTTGCGATCCTGAACGATCTTGATCCCAAGAACATACTTTTCCTCACTCAAATCTTTCATTTGGAACTGGGCAGCTAGCCGCTCCTTAATGTTAGTCAGATCCCTACATCATTCCTAATGAGTAGGATATCATCTACATACAGTACCAGGAAAGCTACTGAGCTGTTGATGATCTTGTAGTAAACACAAGGCTCATCAACATTCTGGTCAAAGCCATACGACTTGACAACAGTGTCAAATCTGATGTTCCAAGTTCTAGATGCTTGTTTCAGCCCATAAATGGACTTATTAAGCTTGCAAACTCTTTGCTCTTGATCTGGAACTACAAACTCCTCTGGTTGAATCATATAGATGGTCTCCTCAAGATGACCATTAAGAAAGGCAGTCTTGATGTCCATTTACCATATTTTATAATCATAAAATGTGGCTATGGATAGGAGAATCCTGATAGACTTTAGCATGACAACAGGTGAGAAAGTTTCCTCATAGTCAACTCCCTCAACCTAGGTATAACCCTTTGCCACGAGTCTAGCTTTAAAGCTTTGCACCTTTACATGTACACCTCTCTTTCACTTATAGATCCACTTACACTCAATAGGTCTTACCCTATCAAGTGGATCAGCAAGCTCCCAAACGTTATTAAAGTACATAGACTCCATTTCCTGGTTCATGGCCTTAACCCATTCATCTTTGTCAACATCCTCCATTGCTTTCTTAAAAGACAACGGATCCTCGACCCCATCATTCGTAATGACATTTTGGGCTTCAGTCAAACCCATGTAGCGATCCGGTGGTTCATAACCCTCCCACTACGTGAAGCAGTCTCAACTCTTGAGCTGGTTGACTAGACATTCTGACCTCAACAACTCTTATTTAATCTGTCGGCCTGTTCAACAACTCTTGTTAAATCCCTCAGCAGTCTCAGTCTCACTAGAGATCTTACGTAAAAACAGCTTACTTCGTGGCTTATAATCCCTCATATGGTCTTTCTTCAAGAAGATAGCATTTGTGGAAACAAGCACTTTGTTCTCACTTTAATCATCGAAGTATCCACCTCTCATTTCCTTGGGGTAGCCTACAAAGAGACAAACTTTCGAACGCGGTTCCAATTTCTTTGGGTTAGTCGTCAACACATGTGTCGGACAGCCTCAAATCCTGATGTGGCGTAAACTACCTTTATGGCCTCTTCATAACTCAAAAGGTGATTTAGAAACACTTTTTGAGGGAATGTTGTTCAGGATATAACATGAGTCTGCACTGCATAACCCCAAAACGAGTCTGGAAGGTGAGCATAACTCATCATAGACCGAACCATGTCCAACAAGTTTCTATTTCTTCCTTTATAATACACCATTCTACTGAGGTGTATTAGGGACTGGGAGTTGGGATGCAATCCCATGTTCTATCATATAGTTCTGGAATTGGAGATCCATATACTCTCCACCATGATCAAATCGTAGTGTTTTTATCTTTCTTACCTAACAAGTTTTCAACTTCTACCTTATACTCCTTGAACTTGTCAAGGGCTTTAGACTTACATTGCATGAGGAAAAGATACCCAAACCTTGAATAATCATCTATGAAAGAGATGAAATATTCATACCCACCTCGAGCTCTAACATTCATCGGACCACAAAAGTCTGAATGTACAAGCTCCAAGGCTTCCTTGGCTCTGTAACCTTTCCAGTAAAAGGTCATTTGGTCATCTTGCCTTCGAGGCATGATTCACATACCGGCAAGGAGTTTCTTCTAAACTCTTTAGAAGTCCACATTACACCAACTTCTCAATCCTATTGAGGTTGATGTGACATAACCTAAGATGCCAAAGATGGGCGTTTTCCTTAGAGAAACCTTTGATCTTTTAGTTGTTATTTGCCATACTGAACATTTTAGTGTTAAACAAGGCTTTTATGACAAATGGTCTTAGTACATATAAGTTATTTTCCATTGAACCATAACCAATCTCCATTCCATTCTTGAAAATAAACACTTTATTCTCAGAAAAAGAGACGGTATAGCCTTGTTCAATGAGACAAGAAACCGAGATTAAATTCCTCTTAATATGAGGAACTACAAAAACATTATCCAGTAACAGATAATGTTTTCTTGTCAACAAATAACTTCAGCCTACTGATACGCTAAAAATAGTCTCTAAGCATGCAATAACAGTGGAATGTGGATGAATGAACAACAAGCTCATGTTTCCATAAACTTGTAACGGTGAAATTGTGGAATGTGATGTTGTGTTATCGCTTATGCTCACTTTATGCGATACTACTTCTAAATATATGCGTTGTCAACTATATGCTTGTAGTATGCGATAGAGTAATGTGTGTTACAAGTTTCCTTGCGCTGAAACCAAGTATAATTCCAACGCAAGTTTCTCAAAATAATCCGAGGTCGAACACAGGGATTGTTGTTGTTAGTGTGTTACTTTTGTGATACATGCGACCTGTTTTTACAATTAATAAAGAGTGTGTGTTTATACATGAATTTAAAGTGCGGTAAAGTAAAGTTGCGTTAATAAAATAAATTGCGATGAAAATAAATCCTAAACTAACATTATACAAGATACAAGATACAAAATATACACGATACTGAGTTCGAGACTGACTGTGAAGTTATACAAAGGATCGTGGTATGCGAGTGCAAGTCTTTAGGGATGAATTAGAAATAGAAAGGATAAATACTAAAAACATCGCAAGTTTGTTACTTGCGTTAAAGATACAACTAAGGTTCCGCTTTCCCTTGGCATACACCTCTCGGTGATCGGCCGTGTTCCCATATCTCTATGGTGAAACAGGGATGAATGTGATGAACGCAAGGTTGCTTCCATCTCTGGAAGTACTTCTCGCTTTAGTTAACACATTCTTCCAACCCTCTCTCGATAGGCAGAATGACATCTTCACTTCTGCTCTCACAAGTGAAGATGCTGCCGAGATGCTTTGACTAAACATAATTATTTCCTTAACACAAATTAATTTACTTGCTTAATTCTTGCTAATTACCCAAGGGACTAAGAAAACATCATGGAGAAAATGAATTATGGATGAACGAAAATAGACAAAGAAATGATCATGGAAATGATCATGACATTCAATACTAAGATTAAGCGTCTGATACATGGTGTGAATGAGAGATTAAGAAGATGAATACAAGTGATGATAAAGAGATAGAAATAAATACAGAAGAGTGTCAATGTCTTGACACAGATCTAGATGGAGGTTTGCTTGCCAGCGTGTGGAATGGATGAAGAGAAGAGCTTCCCTCTTAGGCTTGCTCTTCTGGTAGAAGTGACCTTCGTACAGAGCTTCAATGGCGGGGATCAGAAGGATTCTTTGCCCGGAGACTCACCTCTCAGCCTTGTCTCTTGATTCTTTCTGGATCTACTCTGATTAGTCACTCAACCAGTCTCCCTCTCAAATCAGTATATCAAGTCTCTCGTATCAAGTATATTTTTTAATGAAATTGCATAAGCTATTTATAGGCGTAGCATGACTCTTTTCATTGTGGTCCCCATTTACAGCTCCTGAAATGGTGGAGTGAATATTCCTTCTGTTACTCAATCAATCCCATCAGACATGCACAATGGTCAGCTATACACACGTCAGAATCCTCCGTAATTGCATTGCTCTTTATATCTTCGATCGTTTGGTCGCATGTGGTGTTGTTTTTTTATTACCGCATGCGGTTGAGATTGCATTGATCGCTAAGCTCTTGATCAATTGTCGCATGTGCCATCATTTCGTTGATCGTCTCTTCATTCCTGAATGATGGGTGCAATACGACATAGATGCGTTGTTCTTTTTATCTTGAGCCATGAACGTATGCGATGACTTGATTTCCTGCAAAAAAGAACAAAAACATTCTATTCTACCATCGCAATGGTGTCAGTGGTTGTATTGATGACAATTTATAATTCTCGCATTTCTTAGCCAATTTCCATTCAATCGACGCAACTTTTCTTCGTTTTTGCCATAATATCTAAATAAAACAGTATAAATAACTTGTATTTCTACAAGTTATCACCTACCTACAACAACAGCCGAAACAACCTCACCACTACCAACTCGAAGAGTCATCTCTCCCTGTGGCAACGTTTGCCAGGAAATAAATCATTGGTAAGAGGAACTGACATGATTAGTAGCACCTGAATCGAGGATCCAGGCAGAATCATCATTCTCTACTAGACATGTCTCCAAGACCAATAAATCATATTTACTGTCTTGTCTCCTCTTTTGGAGAGTAGTGGGATCGAGGTCGTTTGCCACGAAATTCATTTCACACGAGTCTTTCCACTATAAGTAATCGGTCATTTTAAAAGCTTTAAATAGAAATACTAATGAGTCGCTGAAAAGAAGAACACATTGACCTACGTTAGGTTATAAGCAAATACCTATTGTAAAACAAAACAACATCCAACAAGGTTATAGAAAAACTAACATGAACCCCGTGGGACATCTAGTTTCGCAATGAAGCTTCAAAGGTTTAGGACAAAAGCCGTCAAAGGAAGGTTAGTTATCCCTCCTTTGAATTGAGAAGTTCTCAACCAGTCATTAATACCAGAACAACTCTTGCTCCTATAACGACTAGCCATCATTGATTTGGCTAAGAGACCATTAACTTGCTTAACAATCTCCCGTATATGTGACCCGCCGTTTTAAGCCCTAGAGGTCCATCCCAAAAGACCAATCTAAAGGGAAAAAAATTGATTGGAGTAAAACCTAAAGCGACTATATCCATTTTTGGAGTTCATCTTGATATTGACCAACTGCACAAAACCCATCCGAAGGGGGAGGCACAAAGGCGACAAAGGGAGTACAGAATGATCTCACGGTGTGATCCAATGATAGAGACCATAGAACCTGTTGACACACACCCTTCTCCCACTTACTATAAACACTTTCTCTGTTCACCTTGATATTGACTCATGCGAACACCATCCGAAGGGGGATGCTCCCAGGGCACCATGAGGCCAAACATGAATCTCACAGTGTGAACATACAGGGAGAAACGTGAGTGGAATCATAGACATATCTGATACACCTCTTCCTCCCATGGAGTATTTTATAACCCAAGGTTTAGCTTACTTAGAAAAAACACAACTAAGGATTTTAACTAAGTGACTTTTAGGTTTTCCTAAGAGTAACATTTACCTTAGATAGTGGAACTACTTTTGATCATCATCCATTAAACTCTTTAACGGAATCTTTGACCAAATCGTCGCATGCTTTTTGAAAATATATCTAACTCACCTTTCCAGGTAGGTTCCCAGGTAGGGGTGTTACGCTTCCATCAACTTAAGAACCCCAGCCTAGCAAGAACCCACCTTAAACAAAAGGTCCCTTATAGATAGGTTTACAACAAATTAATCTTTTATTCAACCAATTTAATCCTATTAAACTGATTTTAAAAGATTAATCTAGGTTACCAAACTCTTTAGATTCACTTGAACTTAGGTCTATCTCAATCCAATTTTAAAACCCTTTTAAAAAACTTGAGTTCACCCTAAGTTCACATGCAACTCTGAATTATTGATTTAGGTCTAATTTCCTTTATAACACTTATAAACGGAAACCAACCATAATGCTAAGCTAACACATGCAAGGCATTCATAACGGTTATAAACGGCCTAACTGTCATGCTCAATGTAATGTCCATTCATTGCTACTTCTTTTATATCACTTATACAAAACATGCTTCCATTCACCCTTAGACTATAACATTTATAATAAAAGGATGATGCATGATAATGCTCACTGCATGCAAAATATAACTCTTATATTTCATGATGCATGTGCATGCTTTCAAGTAATTTCTTCATGAAATATTATAACAATTATCATACATGATGCATGAATAATTGCACAATCTAAGGTGGGTTTTAACTATATGACAAACACTTTGGCATATAAACGCCATACATCACATGTATAAGCAATAAAAGTTGATGAACTGGGTGAAATTTCCTTAAAAACACAAAAATAAAGCCAACTATTACAAAGATAAGAAGTCTCCAGTTTAAACAGACGAACTGGGTCTTGAACCGCTTGGGCAAAGCATCGCTTCTCCAACCATCGTGTACGAAGCACCATGCGATCATCTACACGATAAAACAAACACTTTGCTCTATCACTTACCTGCACTCCCAGAGTTAAATGATCGTTTAGGATTTACTACACGATTGTTTAGAAAAATAAAAACGATTGTTTAGCTATTACTAGATGATCATGTACCTTTACTAAACGATGAAGCCTAAAGTACACGATCACTTAACGCGCTCCGCATAGCGCCCGCCTTTCGTGATCGTCTAAATGACTACGATGCTGCGAAGCACCATCACCTAAGCGATCGCTTAGCTAGCACCTCCGTATCGCATACGCGCGATCGCATAGGTAGTAACTAAGCGATGAAGCTTGATAACTACACGATCTTCTAGCGCACGCCTTCCACTAAACGATGAGCACCGCATGCTCCCTCTACGATCGTCTACCTCCAGTGCCTATGCGATCGGGCAAACAACGCTACAAGATATGGTAAACAATTTAACCCATCACTTAGCATTAGCTAAACGATCGTTTAGAAAATACTATACGATCGTCTAGAAAAATCTAAACGATCGTTTAGTTAAATCCCAACAATCGTTTACCTGAGGCTAGATGATTCGACGAATGCTTGGTCTTCTTCTTTGTTAAGAACCACATCTCCATGCTTCGAAGCTTCAGCACGAATGACTCAACAAACTCCAACTCTTTGAATTACATACTCGATTGCAAAGTTAATTTCGCCTAAAAACACAGGGGCCCTTAAAATTAACACTTTGTAATGAAGAAAGCTTTAACAAAAAAGCAATTAAACCTAAAACATTCATCAACTCAACCACAGATGTAGAAAACGATTAACCACAAATGCAGAAACCCGCCGCGACTATAAAATGAGTTCAATTCAGAGTTGTAATTTGGAATATCAGAGAACCTGGCTCTGATACCAATTGAAAGAAATCGAACTCGGGATTTCAAAGAGCAGCGCAAATAAGAACATTCCAAATTACAATCAATATAAATTATAGTCGTACAGAAACATGCAGTTCCGCTTTCCCTTGGAGTACACCTCTTGGTGATTGGTTTCGTTCCCAAATCTCTGTGGTGAAACAAGGATGAACATAATGAACACAAGGTTGCTTCCATCTCTGGAATTACTTCTCGCTTTAGTTAACGCATTCTTCCAACCTTCTCGCGACAGGCGAAATGGTATCTTCACTTCTGCTCTCACAGGTGAAGATGTCATCTAGCATGCTTTAACTAAACATATTTATTTCCTTAGCATAGATTAATTTACTTGCTTAATTCATACTAATTACCAGGGGATTGAGAAAACATCATGGAGAAAGCGATTCATGGATGAACGAAAATAGACAGAAAGATGAAGATGGAAATGATCATGACATTCAATGCTAAGATTTAACGTCTGATACATGGTGTGAATGATAGAGATTAAGAAGATGAGTACAAGTGATGAAAAGAGATAGAAACAAATACAGAAGAGTGCCAACGTCTTGACATAGATTTGGACAGTGGATTTGCTTGTCGGCGTGTGGAGTGAATGAAGAGAAGAGCTTCCCTCTCAGGCTTGCTCGTCCGGTAGAGTTGACCTTGGTATAGAGCTTCAACGACGGGGATTGATAGGATTTGCCCTAAGACTCACCTCTCGGCCTTGTCTCTTAATTCTTCCTGGATCTTCTCCGATCAGCATTCAGACCAGTCTCTCTCTCAATATACAAGTATCAAAATATACCAATATCAAGTATATTTTGCAATGGAATTGCAGAGGCTATTTATAGGCTCAGCTTTGACTCTTTGCAATGTGACCCCACTTTATTGTTAAAGAAATTCTGAAAATAGTGGGGTGAATATTCCTTCTGTTACGCAATCAATCCCATCAGAAATGCACAATGGTAAGTTGTACACACGTCTGAATCCTCCGCAATTGCGTTGCTCTTTTGAATCTTCGATCTTTTTTCCCGCATGCGGTGTTGCTATGATTATCGCATGCAGTTGAATCAAGCTCTGGATCAACTATCGCATGCGCTGTCATGCATTGATCATCTATTCATTCCTGAATGATGGGTGCAATACGACGTAGATGCGTTGTTCAGTTTATCTTGAGCCATGAACGCATACGGTGACTTGATTACCTGCAAAACAGAACAGAAATATTCTTTTCTACCATCACAATAGTGTCAGTGGGTGTATTGACGACAATTTATAATTCTTGCATTTCTTAGCCAATTTTCATAAATTCGACGCAACTTTTCTCTCTTTTAGCCGCAATATCTACATAAAACAGTATAAATAACTTGTATTTCTACAAGTTATCACACCCCCAAATTTAGATATATGCTTGTCCTCAAACATATCTTTTACTAAGGTAATAACGCTCAATTCCTATCACAAATTTTTGCGTCGATTGGTTGCTCCCAATGCTCCACTTAGGCATATTACTTGATAATGCAATTTCCTTCTATCCTTGCTAATTACTAACAAAGCCCTACTTTATTCTTCTATACAACAAATTTCTGCTCAAAAATACTTTTCTAGTTTTAAAAAGAATGTTTACCTTTTCTTGTCAAAACAACTTGATGCGTCTGGATGTGGTGGTCAAATCTTGGGTTATTTATTTAGAGACTGTTGGTCATGGTTACACCCTTCGTTTTGGCTTGTTCTCACGGGTGTCTTGCGAACATCCAACTACGATTGTGTGCCAATCTCAACTTTAACTCTTGATTTTCAGCTAAGTGTTAACTTTCGCTGGTCAGAGGAGTTGTCTCTTGTATTCTTTTATTTTTTATTTTTATCAACACAAGTTGCTATGACTTGCGGTAATCAATTTTCATCTTAATAATCAATCATTCACCAATTTAACACTAACACATTTAACACAGGAAAGTAAAGAAATTAAAGAGAATAGAAATAAATACAAGAGAATTAAATGAAGAATAAATTCATAAAGTCATAGAAACAAATTGAATGAAGCAATAAATGACAAGGTTCATAAAGCAATAAAGACAAGAATTAAGAAAGCATGTAAACATAGAATTGAGATATGGACCGGAAGATAGTTTTCTCCTGATGAGCGCAATCCACACCTCCGTAGGCGATCCAGCTTGCCTGCCCAATGCCATCATAGACATTGTTCTCCTTCTTGCTTCATCCCGCAGTGTGTACGGAAGAGGTGCAATATAAGTCCTTCGGGAGTCACACTAGGTATGAGGAACGTGTTGCACTTCTCAACCCTTGCATTCTCCGTAACCATAGATTTTGAAATTTTGGCGCTTATTCTGGTTATAATGTGCTCCTGCGCAAAACATACACCTGATCTCTAGGTCCGCTTAGAATTTATGGATTACTCTAGTACTCATAAGCCGTCAGACTGCTCTCCGCGATAAACAACCAGTACAAAGAGATCTGTCTTGCACATATTACAAACATACTCAACACTAACTGTTACCAATCCTTGGCAATGACGCCATAAACTTGTAATGCTGGTGAATTGATGTTCTAAATAAGCATATGGTAAATGATGAATGATGGATCATGCAAGCTCATGTTGCCATAAACTTGATGACTTGGGATGGAAATGGAATGTGGATGATGTGTTATGCTTATTCATACTTTATGCGATACTACTTCTAGATGTATGTATTATTAATGAAATACTTGTAGTATGTTATGTGTTGTCACAAGTTTCCTTGCAATGAAACCAAGTATAATTCTAACGCAAGTTTCTCGGAGTGATCCGAGGTCGAACTTAGGGATTATTGTCGTTAATGCATTACATTCGTGATATATGCGACCGATTTTTGCAATTAATAAAAGATTGGTTTGTACATGAGATTAAAATGCGGTAAAGTAAAATTGTGCGGTAAAATAAAGTTGCGATAATAAAGTAAAAGTGCGATAAAAGGAAACCTAAGCTATTATGATACAAGATCTAGGATACTGATACATGATACTGAGTCTGAGACTGACTGTGAAGATTATACAAAGGATCGTGTTATGCGGTGGCAAGTCTTTATGTATGAGTCAGAAATAGAAAGGATAACCAGTATAAACAACGCAAGTTCCTTAATTGCATTAAAGATATAACTATGGTTTTGCTTTCTCTTGGAGTACACCTCTCAGTGATTGGCCGCATTCCCACATCTCTATGGTGAAACAAGGATGAATGTAATGAATGCAAGGTTGCTTCCATCTCTGGAAGTACTTTTCGCTTTAGTTAACGCATTCTTCAACCTTCTCTCGATAGATGGAATGGCATCTTCACTTCTACTTCACAGCTGAAGATGCCGTCTAGCATGCTTTAGCTAAACATATTTATTTTCTTAGCACAGATTAATTTACTTGCTTAATTCATACTAATTACCAGGGGATTGAGAAAACATCATGGAGAAAGCGATTCATAGATGAACGAAAATAGACAGAAAGATGAAGATGGAAATGATCATGACATTCAATGCTAAGATTTAGCGTCCGATACATGGTGTGAATGATGGAGATTAAGAAGATGAGTACAAGTGATGAAAAGAGATAGAAACAAATACAGAAGAGTGCCAACGTCTTGACATAGATCTGGATAGTGGATTTGCTTGTCGGCGTGTGAAGTGAATGAAGAGAAGAGCTTCCCTCTCAGGCTTGCTCGTCCGGTAGAGTTGACCTTGGTATAGAGCTTCAACGGTGGGGATTGATAGGATTTGCCCTGAGGATCACTCTCGGCCTTGTCTCTTAATTCTTCCTGGATCTTCTCCGATCAGCATCAGACAGTCTCTCTCTCAATATACAAGTATCAAAATATCCATATCAAGTATTTTGCAATGGAATTGTAGAGGCTATTTATAGGCTCAGCTTTGACTCTTTGCAATGTGACCCCACTTTATTGTTAGAGTTCAGAAATGGGGGGAATATTCCTTTGTTACGCAATCAATCCCATCAGAAATGCACAAGTAAGTTACACAATCTGAATCCTCCGCAATGTGTTCTCTTTTGAATCTTCGATCTTTTTTCCCATGGGTGTTGCTATTATTATCGCATTGGTTGAATAAGTCTGGATCAAACTGATCGCATGCATCGTCATTGCTGATCATCTATTCATTCCTGAATGATGGGTGCAATCGACTAGATACGTTGTTTTTTATCTTTAGCCATGAACGCATACGGTGACTTGATTCCTGCAAAACAGAAACAGAAATATTCTTTTCTACCATCACAATAGTGTCAGTGGGTGTATTGACGACAATTTATAATTCTTGCATTTCTTAGCCAATTTTCATAATTCGAGCAACTTTTCTCTTCTTTTAGCCCAATATCTAAATAAATACTAATAATAACTTGTATTTCTACAAGTTATCAACGACGCAAACAGCATGAACACTTGTCGCTCTCAATGAGTTCACTTCGTCCACACATACACTCTCAGCAACAGCACGAACCGGCCTCCACAGAACTTCGACGGTATTAAGTTAAGTATGACAACACTAAACAACGGCTACCTTGGTATTTTTCTCAGTGTGAGATCCAG
Organism: Benincasa hispida; assembly: GCF_009727055.1. Lineage (NCBI taxonomy): Eukaryota > Viridiplantae > Streptophyta > Magnoliopsida > Cucurbitales > Cucurbitaceae > Benincasa > Benincasa hispida. The sequence goes on along the minus strand of NC_052351.1, from coordinate 70,267,930 downwards.
AGGGCGGCTCTGTTCGGACTTAGTATGAGGCAGACGAAATGATGAAACACACGATCGTGTTCACGACTGGAGCAAGTGCTGAGATGTCGGAGACCTATTGTATAGGTCAATGCCCAATCGTTTAGCTAAAGCTATGTGATCGTCTAGCAAAAGCTATGCGATTGTTTAGCTCATCGTTTAGCTCATGTCTGTCGCCTACAAACACTACACGATCATTTACTTTGGGCAAGCGATCATCTAGCAAAAGCTATGTGATCGTTTGATAAATACTGTAACGATCGTTTAGCTCGCCACTGCACAATCGTTTAGCTCGCCCAAGCTGTCATTTAGTAAATCTATATTTACTTGAAAACTGCGTGATATCCTTTTTTTTTTTTTTTTTTTGCGAGAGAAATCTCAAAAACTTTTTATGAAAAACTTTTCAATCGTTACTAAAATTAGGAAAACCATTTTCCTTTTATCTCATGGTTACCATGAAAATCCAATAACCACCAACTCAACTGGCTTTTAAAGAAAAAGAATTAATTATCCAATAATTAATATTATTATAAATATAAATGGTAACCAACTTATCATACTATATTTATAACCTATAGTTTTAATATTTTATCTCATGAAACATAAAAACTATAGTTCTTTTTCTATTCCATGGTACTTAATGTAAATCTCATTTACATCAATCATCCACTAGATGTATCTCATACATTATACCGATTATATCATATATAATCAAAATACCTCTTGTCAATTTGAACATTTCAAATCAATATCAAGAACTGATCCTCAATTGAATCCATTAAGCTACCAAGGGGACCTTATGGACATATAGCTCGAAACTCCAATGGTACGTGAATAACTAACTAAACTTTTTAGTCACGGGATCCACCATCCGTTAAATGTCAGGCACTCCACTAAAGACCGACAGTTGAACTCTCCTTACCACAGATATATTATGTGTCCATCTTAACCAATTAGTAGTGCAACAACCCTTCACAGATCGTTTGTAAGTACAGCTGGGCCAATAACCGTTATGCCCCTGTAGTTACATCTGTCTCCTTAAGTACCACTGATCCCTCTAATGAACATAAGTCATAGTCCTACTATGACTGAGTCTTCTCTTCCAAAGAAAAGTTGTGGCCACTATGTTCAAGCCCCAAAATCAACCCTTAAGGGAGCAATCTCTCTATTTATCCCTAATCTGGGAAAGAAGTGAATTCCATCTTGTGGATTGAGTTCCCAGCTCCCAGATTAGACAATCCCCAAAATGGTAGGCATGTTGAGTTGGCAATCTGGCCACTCTCACCCATACTAATCAAAGGACCGCCCTCAAAGGCAGGAGTTCCCAAAACATTCAGGATTAAGGTCGTGTCATCTATAGTCGTTTAGGTGAGATGTAAGTCTCTAGTATTAACGACATTATATGCAGAGTCTAGTCATCTCGGTGGTTCAGATCTTATACAAATTCTTTGTATAGTACACCCCCGCTCATACGTCTCCACATGAATGGTCAGGATCTACCATCTATAGTAGTTACAATACTTGTAAACCTCTACAAAGCGGGTCGTATCCGTAGTGTCACCAGGATCAAGTATCCCACCTTAATCCTTATACTATAGACCTATTTAGGTTATCACTTAAGGCATGATCCACTTGGATATCACATATACATGCTTCAGTTCACATAAGATAATGTCAGAATTAAATAACACTTATTTTATTCATTAAACAATGTGTATCTTCACAAAACAATGAGACTCGGGGAGAATTAGGACACCAATCCCAACAGGACTGTCCCCTTTCGGATGGGTTTCGTGCAGTTGGTCAATATCAAGGTGAACTCCAAAAATTGATTGGGTCACTTTAGTTTTTTCCCCAAACGGATTTTTTCCCTTTAGATTGGCTGCTTGGGGCGGAACTCTAGGTCCTAGAATGATGGGTCACATTTACGGGAAATTGTTAAGCAAGTTAATGATTTATTGACCAAACCAATGATGGCTAGTCATTATAGGAACAAGAGTTCTTCTAGTATTAATGGCTGGTTGAGAATGTCTCAATTCAGAGCAGGGATAAATTGACCACGCTTCGGCTTCTTTTGTCCTAAACCTTTGAAGCATCATTGCAAAACTAGATGTCACAAGGAGTTCATTTCAATTTTGCTAAACCATATTGGATGTTTTTTTTTTTAACGAGTATTTGCTAAAACCTTGTGAAACCCGAATTTCCATTTTCCCTACTTAAGCAGGTAACTAAGGGAATTAACTAAGTGTAAGTTAAATCCTATGTTAAAGAGAAGGAAATTCTAAGTGTTTAAATAGATTTGTTAAGTAGCTTTGAGATAAGCTTTAACTAGTGAAAATTTGCTTAAGTAGGAAGCCAAAAAGAACCATGCATTGGAAGCCAAGAAAGAAATGGCTAAGTATTTGACAATGCGTTAGCCTTGTGCTAAGGATTGGAGTTGTGCCATGCATAGGACATGCTCATCTGAAAGGTTATTTGGGCATTGAGGGAAGCCAAAATGTGGCCGAGAGGAAAGGCGTGGACAAGCATGCGGCAACCAATGTCTTGAGAGGTTAGCAAAGCATGCGGCAGCCTCAAGTTGTGCGGACATATGCGCTGGGCATTGGAGGTGCGTGCTCTGGACGATCGTGAAGTAATGAGCAGGCACTGGACGATCGTGTAGCAAATGAGCGACGCTACACGACGAGGAAGGTGATCGTTTAGCAAATTCGCAGAGCTAAGCGATGCGGTAGGCGACCGTGCGGCACGATGTGGCACTAGAAGATGTGGGGAGTCGTGCTAAACGATAGCATTATGCGATGGGCGATAGCGCTATGCGATGGGTGATAACACTATGTGATGGGCGATAGCGTTAAACGATGGGGCATTGGCACTACACGATCGACATCAGCGTTAGACGATGACGCTGGGCGATGGCGCTACGCGATGGGCGTGTGCGCTAGACGATAGCCGTGTTGTGCTAAACGATGGGCGTCAGCGCTACACGATGAGTAAGAGCTGTGCGGTAGGCTGTGTGCTATGCGATAGGCACAGGCGCCTGTCTCTTATACACATCTAGATGTGTATAAGAGACAGGCGTTAGACGATGACGCTGGGCGATGGCGCTACGCGATGGGCGTGTGCGCTAGACGATAGCCGTGTTGTGCTAAACGATGGGCGTCAGCGCTACACGATAGGCGTCAGTGCTACACGATGGGCGTCAGCACTACACGACAACCATCGATGTGCTATGCGATGGGTTGTGCGTTGGATGATGAGCAGCGGTAGTACTAGACGATGAGCTAGGCGATGAGTTAAAGAGCTAGATGATAAGCTGAAGAGCTAGATGATGAGCTATGCGATAGGACAAGCCATGGTGGACATAGGGTGAAATGTCTTTGCGTCGCTAAGGCTGGCAATACATAAGGCTTATGAGGTTAGTGAGTGTTGGTCTTAAACAAGAGACTAAGGACGTTGACAAGTAACAAGGACATATATGCGTTGGTCATAGGGGATGCATTAGCAAGAGGCTAGGTGATGGTAAGCTATACCATGAGGTGTTGAGTTGAGACCTAGCTTGACCCAAAGGTTGTTATGTGTTGGTGATGTGCTATGTGCTAAGGACATCCGAGGGCATGTAGGCACATTAAGAGTGTTGGTCATAATCTTAGTTGAGAACATGAGCCAAAGGTAAGCCATGCAAAAGAGAAGGATATGCGGCCAAGAACTTGCAATGTCTTTAGTATGGCTCAAGTGATGCGTTGATGAGAAAGCCATGGGCTAATGATGACTAACTGAGAAAGGGCTAAGTTTAAGTCAGTAGGAGGTGGACTTTATGCAAAGGAAGGAAAGTAGGAGGTGGATGCACCAAGGAGCTTATAAACCAGTTAGGTTGAGCTAGATAAAGGAGAAGCTAATGCTTCAAGCTAGTTGTGGCAAGGATCTGCGTTGGCAAAAGGAAGAAAGGATGCCTGGACATGCAGCCAAGTAGGAGGTGTCGGCCTTGGAGAGATTTTGGATGCCTATAAATAGGGCCAAGGACTTCTCTTCAGATCATAACTCGAATTCTCTTCAAAGGACATTAGAAAGAGTGTATGAGGGCTGAGTGGGAGGAAACTATGCGTAGATGAAGGAATTCATGCGTTAGTAGCAAGACCATGCATTGGTCATGAAGTTCCAACATGAGGAGATACTATCGGATAGTGAAGTCTAGAAGTAGCATCAATTTGGGACGAGGATATCTCCCAAAATACTCGTGAGTTTGGAGTGATTTCAAAGCCACCTGAAAGCTCTGAGAATCTAGTTTTCATGGTAGGGCTGCTGAAGAAAACTCGAAGGAATCGTGCTAGAGAGTAAGGAAAAGACAGAAGGCTCAAGCTATCGGGTAAGCTTAGGCCAGTCTTGAGGATTTGATGATTCCAGCCAAACCACGAAAAGTTTTGATCTACGATTTTAAGTAAGCTTCCTGAGACACTTTAGAGCATGTTTGTAGAAGGAAGTATCTCGAGATAAGGCTTAGAACTATGAGTAATCTGAGCTTTGAATTGAATCGGGATCTTAGGGTTCAAAAAGGAGCCCGAGGTGATCAAGGAACTTCTAGAGAGAAAGATTCTTAAACGACCAAAGTGAGTGACTAAATATTTACAATGTTTTAAGGAAACCATGTTCTAAAGAAAGATCTTTCAGATAAAGACATGTTTTCTATGTTTTTTAAAGAAAGACATTGTATGACTAGTTTTGCTTGAAACTCGATACCGAAGGACATTTGAGAAGATATTCGAGCAGGTCGATACTGAAGGACATTTTGAGAAGGCATCTGAGCAAGAGTACCTTAGGCATGACATGTCACACCCCACCCCGAGCTCGCACTCTTGAGCCCGAGGAGAGGCATGAGGGGATCATAGATACCACCCTTTTGTGATACCTACTGTTCAACTGAACCTCTTTACTCCACTCAGTAAACTTAAAGTCGAAGATACAATAACTGATTAAATAGGCCCATTTTATATTACATTACAGTACTTCTTTTGCATAAGAGTCAGTTTTCTTGTTTTCAAGTCACTTACTAGGCTAGCAAGCTCACCCCGTTTTCAAATGATTTTCTTCCCGAAAGGTGAGGAGTTCTAGGGTGCTGCTAAGGTCAAGGTCTACCACAAGTGATGCTTGATTTTATGAAGTGGAAATGTGGATGATATGCATTGATGAAATTGCGTTATGCACTCAAGTTTCCCCAACGAAATTCAAGTGTAAATTCCTCTAATTTCCTGGTAAGTCAGGGTCGAACACAGGGACTTATGAAAACAGATTACGTTGGTAATTTTTTATGAAATCCTTGCGGTAACCAAATAAATAATTTGATGGTTTGTTATTGATTGCATTAATGAAGAAAAGTAACAATTGCGGTAGATTTGAGAAAAGGGCAGTTGTGTGATAGATGCAATGAGTATGTGATGAACGGGTTGAGAAGATCTTTAGCTGGCGTTACTTGGGAATGTGTCAAACTATGTGATCATGTTACAACCATGCAGAACAAGTCATTTTCTAATGCAAATGAGATGCTCCTAAATCTAGGACGCATGTGTTGAATGCAAAAGTGTCCATAGAGCTTATCCCTAAGTCTCTACTCTTGTCCTATGTGATGATGCAAGATGCATAAAAGCAAGGTGACCACATACAATCATATCCTATCTCTAGGATGCATGTGATGCATTGATAACAAATAGTACTCATTCCTAAGCTCTTATCTCCTGATTATGCGTTCTAACTTGGCTCTTCCTAGCCTAGATTCTAACCTGACCTTCCCAAGTCTAGATCCTGTCCTTAGACTACCCTCCCGAGTATCTCTAATGGACGAATGAAGCATACATAATACAAGATAATCGCAAGGAATGAAGATTCCCTAGTTGTGCTAACTAAATTCTTCTCAACCCATTCAACTGATTTAGCTACTCATGCATAATAACAGAGAGTGAACAGATATAGAGAAAGAAATTCCATTTTTATAAATGAGTTTGAGTACAAAATAACAATGGAAGTTAAGGGTAGAGAGCCTGGTAGAAATTCCTTGTTGACCGAGGCTTTTACACTACAATGTCTATTCTGTTCTAAAGATGTTCCTGCTTTCACAGGCGTCGGCCCTCTCTCTATCCTTGAAGCTTCTGGCAATCTCCCAAGCTTACCGGAATGATCTGCTAGCACAACCTCTTCTCTCGCATCCGCCTTAAAATGAAAGAAAACTAAGAATAAAAACGTGTGTATGAACTTCGAACTAAAGAACAGTGAACTGATCGACTCGTCAACCCCTTTTTTGAATGCTACCCTTGGTATTTATAGACATCCAAGGTGAACGGCGGCTTCTCTCTCATGGTTGTACAGATTGGACGACTTTAATTCCTGATTGATGCGCCAAATATTTGTCACTAAAAAGTTGAATGTACTTTGTGACCGTTATCGGCTGTCAACTTAATTCGGATTCGACTGTCATCAGCTTTTTGTCCCATCGCGACTTGTTAGCCTTTCACCTAGATGCGCCCACCATGTTGCGCTGACCAAGTTGCGGCGATCCTTCTCGGGCGAATGTTTGTGAACACAATCATCACAAAGCCTTGCGGTGAAGTTGCGCTCGACCAATGATTTCCTATGATCGCAATTCTTGCATTGCGTCAATGCATATTCTGCACAAAAATACAAAAATCAACTGTTCTAATCCACTGAACGCATTTGACCACAATATTATGAAATTGATGCTTAATGGACACAAATTAACATATTTCATCAATGCAATCCAACATTGTTTAAGAACTTAGCACTATGATAACGCGCATTTCTACCTGTTATCAACATGCCACAGTCACACTTCCAGAGGTTTTTAAGAGTGGTTGTTGTAAACTTTGTAGTTAAGTCTTGGAGTTATATAAACATTACATTGTTGTAATAAAATGGGCCTACTCAATCAGTTGTTGTTTATCTCCTTGACTTAATGTTTACTAAGAGTAAAGAGTTTCAGATGGGCAGTAGGTATCACAAAAGGGTAGAATCTGCGGTCCCTCACGCCTCTCCTCAGGCTCAAGACACGGGCTCGGGGCGGGGTGTGACAAACCTAATGTAGGTCAATGTGTTTGTTTTCTTAGCAACATGAATGTTTTTCCATTAAATGCCTCTAATTTGACCGATTACATACAATGAAAAGAATCTGTTAAAACATATTTCGTGGTAAACCACCTCGAGTTTGTCATGGTTGAGGAATGTTCTCAAGTCCTGACCCTTGATGCACCACGAAGTGTTCTTAATGCATATGAGGTGTGGATGAAGGCTAACTTGCTGGCCCGACTTCACATTTTGGCTAGCATACCTGATGCATTAGCCAAAAGGGTTGAGGACATGGTCATTGGATGTGAGATCATGGACTCTTTGCAAGAATTGTTTGAACATCAGTTCTTACTTTTCGAGCACAAAGGGATGGATGACAAAGAAACAAGTAGTGTTAGTTCCCAAGATAACCTCTAGTTAGAGAAAACAATTGTTGCTGACTCTAATGAAGTTCATCAACAAGAAGTGTTCTCTGAAATGGAACTTGGAGCTTATTTAGGTTCTGATACTGATCCCACTACTCTCCAAAACAGGAGGAAATCTAAAGATAGTAAATGTGATTTATTTGTCTTAGAGACGTGTTTGGTAGAGAATGATGATTCTGCCTGGATACTTCATTCAAGTGCTACTAATCACGTCAATTCTTCTTACCAAGAATTTAGTTCCTGGAAAACGTTGCCACAGGGAGAGTTGACTCTTTGAGTCGGTATTGGTGAGGTTGTTTCAACTGTTACTATGGGCATGCTAAAGTTATTTTTGGACAAGAAGCGTTATCAATTACTGGATAATGTTTTTTTAGTTCCTCATATCAAGAGGAACTTAATCTCGGTTTCTTATCTCATTGAGCAAGGCTATATCGTCTCTTTTTCTGAGAGTAAAGTGTTTATTTTCAAGAATGATATGGAGATTGGTTTTGGTTCAATGGAAAATAACTTATATGTACTAAGGCCGTTAGTCATAAAAGCCTTGTTTAATACTGAAATGTTCAGTACGACGACAACAGCAAAAAGACCAAAGGTTTCTCCTAAGGAAAATGCCCATCTTTGGCATCTAAGGTTAGGTCACCTCAACCTCAATAGGATTGAGCAATTGGTGAAATGTGGACTTCTAAAGAGTTTAGAAGAAAACTCCTTGCCAGTGTGTGAATCATGTCTTGAAGGCAAGATGACCAAAAAACCTTTTACTGGAAAAGGTTACAAAGCCGAGGAAACCTTGGAGCTTATACATTCAGACCTCTGTGGTCCTATGAGTGTTGGAGCTCGAGGTGGGTATGAATATTTCATCTCTTTCATAGATGATTATTCAAGGTACGGGTATCTATACCTAATGCAATGTAAGCCTGAAGCCCTTGACAAGTTCAGGGAATATAAGGCTGAAGTTGAAAACTTGTTAGGTAGAAAGATAAAAAACACTACGATCTGATCGTGGTGGAAAGTATATGGACCTCAAATTCCAGAACTATATAATAGAACATGGAATTATGTCCCAACTCTCGGCCTCAGGTACACCTCAGTAGAATGGTGTATCAGAAAGGAGAAACTGAACCCTGTTGGACATGGTTCGGTCTATGATGAGTTATGCTCATCTTTCAGACTCGTTTTGGGGATTTGTAGTGGAGACTGCATGTTATATCTTGAACAACGTTCCCTCAAAAAGTGTTTCTGAAACACCTTTTGAGTTGTGGAGAGGTCGTAAAGGTAGTTTACGCCACTTCAGGATTTGGGGATGTCCACCCCACGTGCTTGTGGCTAACCCAAAGAAGTTGGAACCGCGTTCGAAAGTTTTCCTCTTTGTAGGCTACCCCAGGGAAACGAGGGGTGGATACTTCTATGATCCGAGTGAGAACAAAGTGTTTGTGTCGACAAATGTTATCTTCTTGGAAGAAGACCACATCAGGGATCATAAACCATGAAGTAAGCTTGTTTTACATGAGATTTCTAGTGAGATTACTGTGGGTTCAACAAGAGTTGTTGAATAGACTGATATCAACAAGAGTTGTTGATGTCGGTACATCTAGTCAACCATCTCAAGAGTTGAGACTGCCTCGACGTAGTGGGAGGGTTATGAACCCACCAGAACACTACATGGGTTTGATTGAAGCCCAAAACATCATATCTGATGGTGGGGTCGAGGATCCATTGTCTTATAAACAAGCAATGAAGGATGTTGACAAAGATGAGTGGATTAAAGCCATGAACCAAGAAATGGAGTCTATGTACTTCAATAATGTCTATGAACTTGTCGATCAGCCTGATAGGGTAAAACCTATAGGGTGTAAGTGGATCTACAAGTGAAAACGAGGTGTGGATGGAAAGGTGTAGACCTTTAAGGCTAGACTTGTGGCAAAGGGTTATACCTAGGTCAAGGGAGTGGACCATGAGGAAACTTTTTCACCTGTTGTCATGTTCAAGTCTATCAGAATACTCCTATCCATAGCCACATTTTATGATTATGAAATATGCAAAATGGATGTCAAGACTGCCTTTCTTAATGGTAATCTTGAGGAGACCATCTACATGGCTCAATTAGAGGGGTTCATTGTTCCAGATCAAGAGCAAAGAGTTTGCAAGCTTAATAGGTCCATTTATGGGCTGAAACAAGCATCTAAATCATGGAACATTAGGTTTAACAGTGCGATCAAATCGTTTGGCTTTGATCAGAATGTTGATGAGCCTCGTGTTTACAAGAAAATCATCAATAGCTCAGTAGCTTTTCGGGTACTGTATGTGGATGATGTCATACTTATCGAGAATGATGTAGGATTTCTGACTGACATTAAAAAGTGGCTAGTTGTTCAATTCCAAATGAAAGATTTGTGAGAGGCGCAACATGTTCTAGGGATCCAAATCATTCGGGAAAGTAAGAACAAGAGGTTAGCCTTGTCTCTGGCATCGTACATTGATCAAATGTTATCAGGTATAGGATGCAGGATTCCAAGAGGGGTTTATTACCCTTCAGGCATGGAATTGTTTTGTCTAAGGATCAATGTCCTAAGACACCTCAAGAGGTTGAGAAGATAAGACAGATTCCCTATTCTTCAACTGTTGGAAGCTTAATGTATATAATGTTATGTACTAGACCTGACATTTTCTACACAGTAGGGATTGTCAGTCGTTATCAGTCCAATCCAAGATTAGATCACTGGACGCAGTCAAAATGATTCTCAAGTATCTTCGGAGAACGAGGGACTACATGCTCATGTATGGAGATAAGGATTTGATTCTTACAGGATACACAGACTCTAACTTTCAGACTGATAGAGATTCTCAGAAATCGACATCAGCGTCAGTGTTCACTCTGAATGTAGGGGCAGTAGTTTGGCAAAGCATCAAGCAAGGATGCATCACAGATTGCACTATGGAAGTCGAATACGTAGCTGCTTATGAAGCAACTAAAGAGGATGTTTGAATGAGGAAATTCCTTACAGATTTGGATGTTGTTCAAAATATGTCATTTATCAAATAACCTAGGTTAACTCGATCTTAATTCTGAGCTGGCTATGAACTTCTATTTGTTCGAGATTATCCTTTGATCTGCAAACGGTGAGAGTAGTCCAACAACACTGCTCAATAAGCTTCCTATTTTGGGGATAAGACCGGATGAATAGCTGGGGACATAGCCTTGCAAAATGGAATTCACTCCTACCCGATTTAGGGTTAGCAAATAAGTTATTCTCTTAAGTACTGATTCCAGGTCTTAAACAATCGAGGCCCTACCTTCTCATGATAGAGAAAGGATTTGATTTATAGAGATTATGAATCAGAATTGTTCATTAGAGGGTCAGTAGGAACTTAAAGAATAAAATGTATTCACAAGGGTAAAATGGTAATTTTGACCTAGCTGTGATTATGAACAACATGTGAAGGATCGATTACTGATTATGGTTATAAAGTGGACATAATATATCTATAGTGAGGGGAGTTCAACTATGGGCTATATTGGAGTGTCCCATTAGTTAATGAATGGGGGTTAGATGGACTAATGAGTTTAACCGATTAATCTCGAATCGTTGGAGCCCATGATCTGTAGGTCTGCGAGGTCCCCTTACTAGCTTGTAAATGGTTAAGCTTTAGAGTAGCTTGAGAAATTAATTTGAAACGTTCAAATTTAACGGAATAGGATAATATATGTTTAAATATGATTTAAATATATGATTATTATTGTGCAAAAATTAATTTAATATTTGATATTAAATTAATTAATATTTTAAATAATTTATGAAATTAATTTTAGAAAATAATTTTTCAGTTATTAATATCAAAATTGAATAATAAAATCAATATTTTGGTTTTAAAAGAAAAATGGGAAAAATTGATTTGCATGCACAAAATGGGAAAACATGATTTTCCAATATCATCTTCTTCATGCTCACACAAATCCCACTTCCTCTTCTTCATTAATACTCCAAGCATGAGCTGCAAGCCATGCATATCTCTTCTTTGCACGTTCATCTGCAATAAATAAAGAAGATTGGAGTGAATTGAAGGCATGCATTACACAGAAATTTTGAGAGAAAATTTCAATTGGAAGAAGGGTTCTCTGGAAGTGTGCTGCTTTGAGTATTTCTCTATTCTTCATCGCTTTAAGCTGTTCTTGAGTCCCATAACTCGGTCTAAAGCTCCAAGAGGATAGTGCAGAAGATCTTGAGGTGGTTCATGGTGATCTTTGGTGAAGACTTCTACTGATTAATCAAGTTCTTGAAGAGTTCTACAAAGGTATGATCTAAAACCCTCTTATTTAGATGAGCATGCTTTAGTTTCTGCCAAAATTAGTGAATTTGAATGCTTATGGATCCTTGATACTTTTGTTGCATTTTTTCTTACTCTAACAATTGGTATCAAAGCATCATATAAGCATTCAATTCGGTTTAATTTTTGTGTGGTGGGTGTTCTTCACGAGATATATGAAACTAATGCATTGATATGGTTTTCTAAGTTTTGACATTTTAATTCTCTTTAATTTCTCAATTAAATTTGTAATTGGCTCTTGTTTCATGAGCTTATATGTGTTAGCAAGAGTCTGTAATTTATTTAGAGTCATTAGAGTTGAAATTAAGAAGTAATTGAAGAAACAAGTGAAGGAGGCCGAGCTGCTGTTCTAGTTTTTCAGCTTCTGCTCAAAATCGTTGTTGAGGTTCAGTTGCTAAGTGATCGTCTAGTTCCAGGCATTACACGATGTGAAGAAAAGCTAGACAATCATATAGCAATGGGCACTGGTCGTTGTGATGTTGAGCACTAAACGATCGTGTACCTTTTGAAGCTAAACGATGCGTTCAAATGCTATATGATGCACTACGCGATCGTTTAGTTTTTGCGTGGGAACTAAACAATACGTTGGATTTGCTAAACAATGGCACTATAGGATCCTGTAGCTGTGGCGCATGCTAAACGGTGCGATGAAGTGCTATGCAATAGCTGATGACTGGAAATTGGAAGTCAATTTTACTCAACAACCAACTTCCCTTGGACGCGGTATACGATGCATGTTCCTAAGATATGCGTTGATAGTCATGCGTCGATGGTCATGCATTGGAATGAAAAATGCGTTAATTGAATGTTTGCGATGACCATGCGTCCTGCCACAAGTTTTCTTGCGTTCACACCAAGTATAACATGAACGCAAGATTCTCAAGTAATCCGAGGTCGAACACAGGGACTTGTAGCTATATGTTTACGGTGATTGTACATGTGGTGGTTGAATAAAAGAATGGAGGGGATGTTGCTATGTTAATCCTACTCCTACTCCTATCTATCAAACAACACAATGAGAATATGCATGAAAGGTAGAGATGCGACAAACCTTGACGTGAAATAAATGTGTGGGAAAATAGATAAAATGTGGAGATGTTTTCATTGCAAAACTTAAAAGTGATCGCAAGGGCAACCCTAGTCAATGCAAACTAATGCGATCATGCAACACTCATACAATAGTAAACCACCTCTCGGTGCGAATACTACGACTTCTAATGCTAGAACGCATGTGATGTATGTGCAGAGGTGTCTATAGGGGCTACACATAAGCCTCTAATTCTTGTTTATGCGATGATACACAAACAAGGCAACCACATATCATCATTCCTATTCCTAGGGTGCACGCGATGCAGTATTGACAAACAGAGCTTATCTCTAAGTCCCTATCTCTTGCTTATGCCGATCTAATCTTACTCTCCCGAGTCTAGATTCTAACCTAGCTCTCTCGAGTCATTAGGTTCTTTCTTTAGACTCTCTCTCGAGTAGTTCTAAAGGGGTGTTGGGCACAACATAAGACAAGAAAAATGCATGAACTTGGTTGATGCAAGAATTTTACTATCCTTAGTGAACAACGCATACCTTGCTTAATGCGTCCAACCACTTACCCTTCCGGGAAGTTGATTGTTGCTGACTTCACTCATAGACAAGCAATGCATCAACCTATAGACAAGCGTTGCAGCAGCTTCACACTAAGCAAATAAGGTTACTCACACACTCGCGCAACGCATACCTCTCGGTGGGTTGCTACATGCTTCATATCCCTAATCCACATGACTAAGTAAGCAATACCCATGCAATCCCACTAAGTGTTGCAATGAAAGTAATGATGCTAAGCAAGAAGATGGAGATGAAGTCGAAGGAATAGAGCAATGCATTGAAAAACACATTATATTAATTTCTTAATTCAAAATGTCATACAATACAATATAGGAAAAGAAAGGAAAAAGAAATGACCGGCTGGAAGCAAAGATTTCCTTCTAGCGGATGTGCGTCAAGGCTACTGGTGGTGCCATGGTGATGGAACACGAGACATACGCAATGGAATTAGGATCTAATTACACTCTAATTTCTCTTAAATTAAAAGAAATAAGCATGCATCATGAAGGGAAAAACAGTGAATTAAAAGTGTAGGATACTACCTTTGAAGCTCCCGAAAACTGCTTTTCCTCGTTAAATCTCGACCCGAACTCTTTCGGACCACCACTAGAGTTGACCTACTATTCTCTGGACTCAGAACCGAGTTGTAGGACCCGGTGGATGAAGAAAACCGAGAGAGAAAAGAGATGGAATATAAGATGGAATTTGGGTAGGTTTGGGTTTTTATCTTTTTTTCAACGTTATGATTTTTCCAGCCCAAATATGAAAACCAATTTCCAAAATTGCAAAAACTCTTTTCATTCAAAATGAAAGCCCAATTTATAGAAAAATCCATGCAACAATTGCATGAACTAAATGCATAAAAAACCCAACACCTATATTCCACTATCTTAGTGGGCTTAATGTCTCCACTATAAGCCAACACCTAGCTCACTATTTTGTAGTGGAATTATCCAACAAAAGTTTGGATTTTCCCACTAACTATAGTCAAAGGGCAAAATAGTCATTTAGTCAAAGTCAAACTTTACCAAAAAGTCAACATTTTGACTTTTTATGATTTTTTCCCATGTTGACTAATTTTGACCTTCCGAGCATGAATCCGGATTCATTTTCTCGAATTCAAATCAAATTTGAATATAAGGTCAGTCAAAGTTTGGTTTTTCAAAGTCAAAAGTCAACTCTCGAAAGCTCGGAAATGATGGAAATGGTCACAGTTTTGTTTTTCAAAGTCAAAAGTCAACTCTTTGACTTTTTACATCTTTGACCATTTCCATCATTTTCGAGCTTCCAAATATGAACATTTTCATATTCTTGATATTTAAATCACATTTAAATATTAAAGTTGTATCTCTAAGCTGAAAAACCCGACACTATATCATATATACTTGTCGGTTTCTCTCTCTTCAACATAATTCGAACAATTCGAATTATTCTATCATACTGTTCTGAGTTTATTCCATATGAGCTAGTAGGGGAACCTAATGGACCTATAGATCATGGGCTCCAACGATCCGAGATTAGCTAGCTAAACTCTTTAGACGGAGCTAATCAACATTTGTTAACTAACGGGTCATTCCACTAAAGTCCCGTAGTTTCATTCCCCTCACTATAGATATATTTGTGTCCATTTGATATAACCATGATTAGTAAGTTAATCCTTCACAAGTTGTTCGTAATCTCGGCTGGGTCATAAAAAACCGTTTTACCCCTAAGACTACATCTTGTTCCTTAAGTTCCACTGATCCTCTAATGAATAATTGGTTTAGGTCCAACCTATAAACCGAATCCCTCTCGGCCAAGGAGAGGATGGGGCCCCTTGTTCAGACCTGGATTTAGTACTAAAGGGAACAACCTATCTACTATCCCTATAATGGGTAGGAGTGAATTCCGTCTTGCACCCTATGTTCCCACTATCCACCCGATCTTACCCTGAAATGGGAGGCTAATTAGGCCAGCGATATTGAGCTGCCCTCATCTATGCTGATCTAGGATAATTCCGAGTGACAGGAGTTCATAGTTAGCTCAGAATTAAGATTAAGTTACCCTAGGTCATCAATTTAACGAAATAGTCAATTTTATATATATAAAACGGCATTTAAAACGTAAAAAGTGATTATTTCATGGTTCAGTCTTTATGTAAACTCTTTACATAGGTGCCCTCACTCACATATCTCTATATGAACGATTCAGGATCACATCGTTTGTACTAACTATAAAGTGGGCCGCATCCATAGTGTCCCCAAAATAAGGCGCCCAACCTTATTTCATATACTATAGACCATTTTGGCTATATATTTGAACTTGATCCATCTTTATGTCACTACATAAAGTTCAAACTACATTAAATAGCCTCAGGACCTTAGTTTATTGGATTCAAGATTACAATTTCAATAACAACTTTATCGAAAAACAAAACAGAACATGTTTATTAATTTACAAACTATGAGTTTTAGGACATAAAATCCAACACATGGATGGGCGGAGGAGCTGACTCTCTCGAGATCTAACTCCAGTTGAAGGCTCCAGTCGTCACTCGGAATGGATGAAGGAGGTGAAGAACTCTCAACCATCTTCCACGCGTTTGTCTGGATTGCAAGGATCTACCATAGGCGAACCTTAGGCAAAAACCTTGGATCCCTTGAAGTTCAGCTCATTGGCTTCTATTTATAGAGCTTGGGTCGCCGATAGCATTAATTGGACTACTCTAAGTCTGACGTTTTGTGCATTAGTCCTTTTCTGAACCTCTACCACTAACGACGTGGTAGGTGAAATGTCAACATCAACTTTGGATTTTCTCGAGGTAGATGCGTTGATGCATTCATTCCACCTACCTTGCGTTGATCCCATTAGAATGCGTTGTCCGTAGCCGCAATCATTCAATGGTCGCATTCACTTAATACTGCAACTCTACATGATGCCCACATTCGCTTGACAAGCACAACTCCCATGCGATGGACGCATATGGCTAATTACCATAATATCCATGCGTTGATCGATGCGTTTGCCTTTGCGATGGAGTGTTTCTCCACATGCGGTCGTCTATGCGATGGTCCGGTTTCCTCGTTTGCGTTCATTTCCTGCATTGGCTACAAAAATAGGAACATTGAATGCATAATTAGCGTAAATTAATGGGTTAGCTGAGATTCGACATGCTGATCGACGCAAGCTCATATTCTTGTGAATTCCTATCATGATCGATGCATATTATGCCTAACAACCTTCATAATTCTAAGTAAACGGCCTAAGATGACATGCATTTCTACATGTCATCAATATCACTGAGTGACATTTAGATGCGGTGCTAAGCGTTCGTGTAGATGCGATGCTGAACGATGCAATGATGTTTTATATGATAGAGCTAAGCGATTGTTTACCTGCAGCGGACACTAAACGATGACATGAAGCGCTAGGCGATGGTGTTAAGCGATCGTGTAGTTCTATACGATAGAGCTAGGTGATCGTTTAGGCAAACAATTGTGTTCCTCTTCTCAACACAAGGCGATGGTGTTAGACGATTGCCTACAGTGCTACACGATCAGTCTTAGTAAGACTTTGAGGTTGGACTGAGAACAGCCACTTCAACTGATTTTCTGAAGGTCCAATCCAGTTAAGCCTCAAAGGGTTTTTGGCTTGTCTGGTTCAGACTTTGTTGGTCTGGTTCAGACTCATCTAGTTCGTTTCAAGATGCTTGGGTTCGGTTTGGAGCGGTTCAAGTGGTTCAAAGACGGTTTTGAAGCTGTTTGTAATAGTTAGGCATTTGTTTGCTTGTTTATGCCAAAACAAAAAACCATATCAGTTAGTATTTCATTGTTTATGCATGTGATGTATATGCATACAGTATGCCATGTAGATTTAAAACCCCACCGTAGGAAGCATGTTACATGCATTGAAAGTATGTTATAATTGTTATAATATATAGTATGCATGTTAGGGTTATGTTTAATATAATGGTTATGTTAGATGCCTTTGTTGAATGTTGTGTATGTTAAGTATGTCTAATATTTTGTAAGTTGTTATAAAATTGGTTAGACGTTTAAAATCTATAACAAAGAACAGCTGCATGCTCACTTAGGTTAACAACTAGTTTTAAACATTAAAATAGATTGTTACCTTATAAAATACGGTTACAAACTCATATTGGTTCATTAACCTGTTTAAGGTGGGGGTACTTAAGTTGATGGTTTACGGAACACCTTCCACCTGGGGATTCTGACCGAACTATTGAGAGTTGGTAACTGATTTTATGAGCTTGCAGGAGCGATTTGAGGTAATAAAATTGTTTATCACCTAGACATTGTAGGTTAAATCCAACTATAAGAGTTATACTTGGATAAACCACTTAGACTTAGGTTGTATGAAATTAGCCGTCATGCCTAAGTAAAATACCCAAACATTTAGAACACTTCAGTGGGAGATTAACAATATATTTGATATATAATTATTAGCTCTCACATCCTCAAGAGTTCACATCATGAGATCCATGCTCGACTTCGTGTCGATTTTACCTCGACTGCTCCATTTGGAAAGTGTTTGCATAGGTCAATAATAAGGTGAATGAGGGAGGTAGTTCATAGTAAATGGGTGAAGGAAATGTGTCAATGGTGCTTGATTTTATGAAATGGAAATGTGGATGATATGCATTGATGAAATTGTGTTGAGCACTCAAGTTTTCCCAGCAAAATCCAAGTGTAAATTCCTCTGAGTTTCCTGGTAAGTCCAGGGTCAAACACAGGAACTTGTGAAAACAAATTGCGTTGGTAATTTTTATGAAAACCTTGCGATAACCAAGTAAATAATTTGTTGGTTTGTTGTTGATTGCGTTAATGAGAAAATAAACAAATACGATGGATTTGAGAAAAGGCAGTTGTGTGATAGATGCAATGAGTATGCGATGAACGGGTTGAGAAGACCTTTAGTTAGCATTACTTGGGAATGCGTCAGACTATGCGATCATGTTACAACCATGCACAGCAAGTCATTTTCCAATGAAAATGCGATGCTCCTAAGTCTAGGACGCATATGTTGAATGCAAAAGTGTCCATAGAGCTTATCCCTAAGTCTCTACTCTTGTCCTATGCGATGATGCAAAATGCATAAAAGCAAGATGACCACATACAATCATATCCTATCTCTAGGATGCATGCGATGCGTTGATAACAAATAGTGCTCATTCCTAAGCTCCTATCTCTTGATTATGCATTCTAATCTGGCTCTTTCGAGTCTAAATTCTAAACTGACCTTCCCAAGTCTAGATCCTGTCCTTAGACTACCCTCTCGAGTATCTCTAATGGACGAATGAAGCATACATAATACAAGATAATCGCAAAGAATGAAGATTCCTTAGTTGTGCTAGCTAAATGCTTCTCAACCCATTCAACTGATTTAGCTACTCATGCGTAAATAACAGAGAGTGAACAGATATAGAGTAGAAAATTCCATTTTTATAAATGAGTTTGAGTACAAAATAACAATGGAAGTTAAAGGTAGAGAGCTTGGTACCAATTCCTTGCTGACCGAGGCTTTTACACTGCAATCTCTATTCAGTTCTAAAGATGTTCCTGCTTCTGCAAGTGTCAGCCCTCTCTCTGTCCTTGAAGCTTCCGGCGCTCTCCCAAGCTTATCGAAACGATCTGCCAGCACAACCTCCTCCCTCACATCCACCTTAAAATGAACGAAAACTATGAACAAAGAGGTGCATATGAACTTCGAACTAAAGAATGGTGAACTGATCTACCCCTTTCTTGAAGGCTGCCCTTGGTATTTATAAACATCCAAGGTGAACGGTGGCTTCTCTCTCATGATTGTACAGATGGGAAGGCTTTAATTCCTTACTAATGCGTCGAATATTTGTCACCGAAAAGCTTACTTATGATTGTTATCGGTTGTCAACTTAATTTAGATTCGACTGTCATCAGCTTTCTGTCCCATCACGATTAATTAGCCTTTCACCCAAATGTGCCCACCATGTTGCACTGACCAAGTTGCAGAAATCCTTCTTGAGCGAATGTTTGCGAGCACAATCATCGCAAAGCCTTGCGGTGAAGTTGCGCTCAACCGATGATTTCCTATGATCGCAATTCTTGCTTTGCGTTAACGCATATTCTGCACAAAAATACAAAAATCAACTGTTCTAATACGATGAATGCATGCGGCTGCAATATTATGAAATGATGCTTAATGGATGCAAATTAACATATTTCATCAATGCAATCCAACATTGTTTAAGAACTTAGCACTATGATAACGTGCATTTCTGCCCGATATCACACCTCCAAATTTAAACAATGCTTGTCCTCAAGCATAAGCTAAAGATTCCTTTAGTAAGTCAACCGCAAAGTTCTTTTCCTAGATTTCTCAAGGATACTTCGTTCAAATCCTATATACCAAAATTTCCTTAAGTCTTATTCAAGTCTTTTCTTAAAATATTTCTAAAACCTAGTGACTGCAAGCTTAACCTTTAAAAAGACTTTACTTCTTCCGAATTATCACATGATTTATTTCAAAAAGAAAATTTTTCCATCGAGGTGTCAAATGATTTTATCCTTGCATATTTCTTGACATTATTATTTCTTTCTGACCTTGCACTGATCCAAGTGCCTTGCCTTCTTTTTGGCTTGCCCCCATGTGTGTCATGTGGACATCCAACTACGAGCAATGCGCTCTTCCTCAGACTAAACTCATGCCTACTTGACATTGGAGTTGCGGTCATTTATTTATGCGTTGATCCTGGTGACTTACTTTCGTTTTGGCTTGCCCCCACGTGTGTCATGCGAACATCCAATTATGGGTAAGTGCCTTTCACAACTTCTCTTATCAACATGGGTTTCCCATTGCGTTGATAATGGAGTTGTTATTCCCAAAAACACCATTTTTTTTTCAAAGTAGCAAGGAAATAGAAAGGTCGAAAATAAATATCTCACCCCCAAATTTAAAATGTGGCAATGTCCTCATTTCCAAAAGATTGAGACAAGTCATGCGATTTTCTTAGAAAGATCGTAAAGAGAGCTTGAAAGAAAGCTAGAAAACCCCTAACTTCTAGAAATATTTTATGAGGTGACTATCTTAAGATTAAGTTGACTTTAGTATATACAAAAGAAATAGAAGCATATTTTTCATCATTGAAATCATACTTGGCAAAGAGACATTATGCAGTAACCTACTAAATTTATCTATGACAAATGATTACGGTGATCAAAGAGGATGCGGTGATAAAACTTTGAAAACTAAAATGCAATGTGATAGCACAAAATTTGAAATAAAGATAAGGAAGAATACACCCCCAAATTTGTGTTGTCGCCTGCATTGTGTATTGACGCATCCATCTTTGCGGCGATATATCTTCTTTGGATTATGGTGACGGAGTAAGATAAGTGGATTGCATGGGGATTATGATCGAACCATCTTTGCGGCGATCTATCTTCTTTGGATTGGGGGTACTTAAGTTGACGGTTTACGGAAAACCTTCCACCTGGGGATTATGACCGAACTATTGAGAGTTGGTAACTGATTTTATGAGCTTGCATGAGCAATGTGAGTTAATAAAATTGTTTATCACCTAGACATTGTAGGTTAAATCCAATTTTAAGAGTTATACTTGGATAAACCACTTAGACTTAGATTGTATGAAATTAGTCGTCATGCCTAAGTAAAATACCCAAACATTTAGAACACTTTAGTGGGAGATTAACAATATATTTGATATATAGTTATTAGCTCTCACGTCCTCAAGAGTTCACACCATGAGATCCATGCTCGGTTTGGTGTCAATTTTACCTCGGCTGCTCCATTCGGAAAGTGTTTGCATGAGTCAATAACAAGGTGAATGAGGGAGGTAGTTCATAGTAAATGGGTGAAGGAAATGTGTCAATATTGTCCTACGGTCTCCTCCATTAGTTTGAACCGTGAGATTCCTATGTTGCGCTTGCTATTGTTTTTAGGTGGCATTAGCTAGCCGTTAACCGCGGCGATCCCCTCGGAAGGTTGTAACATAGGATTCGGAACAACCCAGGCTTCAGTAAATGAATAGGGTCTTATAGTTCCTTCTTGGATATTGTCTTCTATTTCGGAGGCATATTTATATCGTCTTATAAGATCTGAAAATGGTGGGTCATGCTTACAAGAATTACTAATTGTTAGTAAAGATCTTGATCAAAAACAATAACCAAAAGAACTATTGGAATATTAGTTATTCTGGAAAATAGTATTTGGTCAAGAATTGTCTTGCTTCTGTGAAGGAATTCTTGACTGCCCTTCGATAGCAATTATTCTAAATCACTTAAGTATTGTTGCAAATAAATAAAGATTTTTTGGGTACTTTATCAGTTTTGCTAAAAATGGATTTAGATGCATATTTAATAGAGTTTGTTTAAAATGTTTCAGCAATGTCGAACTAAATCATACAATTGCTTGCTTTTGAAAAATTTAATGGAGAGGGTTATTCGAACTGGAAGTCAAACATCAATACACTATTAGTAGTAGACGGTCTGAGGTTTGTGTTGACGGAGGAGTATCCTCCAATTCCCAGTTCAACGACCACCCAAAATGTTCAGGACATCTATGATAGGTGGGTGAGGGCGAATGAGAAAGCCTGGGCCTATATCTTGGCGAGTATATCGGATGTACTCAACAAGAAGCATGAGGTCACGCCCACAACCCGTGAGATTATGTCATCATTACAGGAGATGTTCGGGCAACCGTCATCTTCTGTTAGACATGAAGCCATCAAGCATGTTTATGTTACATGCATGAAAGATGGAACCAACGTAAGAGAACATGTTCTCAACATGATGGTTCATTTTAACATTACAGAGGCTCACGGGGCGATGATAGACGAGACAAGTCAAGTGAGCATGATACTAGAATCTCTCCCAAAGAGTTATCTGCCATTCAGGACAAACGTTGTCATGAACAAAATCACTTATAACTTAACGACGTTGTTGAATGAGTTGCAAACTTATCAATCAATGATGGAACTGAAGGAAAAAGAAATAAATGTTATTTCAAAACCGAAAAGGTTTTATAAGGGGTCAACGTCAGGTATGAAACCCACTGATGATAAGAAAGCTAGTCCTTCTTCTTCTAAGGATAAAACCGTACAAATGAAGAAGAAAGGAAAAGGGAAAAAGAAAGCCACTCCAAAGAAAAACAAAAACAAAACTCCCAAATGAAAATATTTCCATTATGGTGAAGTTGGGCATTGGAAACGAAACTGCCCAAAATATCTTGCTGAAAAGAAAGCAGAAAAGTCTGAACAAGGTAAATCTGATTTACTAGTTGTTAAACATGTATAGTGGAAAAATCTAACCTTACCTAGATATTGGATTAAGGCACCGCTAATCATGTTTGTAATTTTCTATAGGAAATTAGTTCTTGGAGAAGACTTTCTAAATATGAGATGACTTTCAAGGTGGGAACAGGTGAAGTCATTTCAGCTGAAGCAGTTGGAGATGTGAAGTTGTTTTTTGGAGATTCTTTTATCTTGCTTAAGAATGTGTTCTATGTACCAAAGATGAAAAAAAAAATCTAATCTCCATTTTCTGTCTATTAGAAAATATGTACAATGTATCCTTTAAATGTAATGAAATGTTTGTTTATTCAAGAGGTGTACATATCTGTTATGCAAGACTTGATAGAAAAAATACATATTAAAACTAATTGAAGAAAAAATCATTTTAAATATAGAGATGTTTAAAGCGGCTGAAACTCATAATAAAAAGCGAAAAATTTCTCCTAACACCTATCTTTGGCATCTCAGGCTTGGTCACATTAATCTCAACAAGATTGAGAGATTGGTAAAAAGCAGTCATCTAAATCAGTTAGAAGACAAATCCGTACCACCATGTGAATCATGTCTTGAGGGAAAAATGACAAAAATATTTTTTTTTTGACAAAGGTCTACATGCCAAAGAACTTCTCGAACTTATACATTCAGACCTACGTGGTATGATGAAGGTTAAAGCTCGAGGAGGAT
Source organism: Benincasa hispida (assembly GCF_009727055.1). NCBI lineage: Eukaryota > Viridiplantae > Streptophyta > Magnoliopsida > Cucurbitales > Cucurbitaceae > Benincasa > Benincasa hispida. The sequence goes on along the minus strand of NC_052351.1, from coordinate 70,244,527 downwards.
ATCAGTACTTCATCACTTTTATTGACTATTACTCTCGGTATGGGTACATTTACTTATACTCTGAAACTCTTGAAAAGTTCAAAGAATTTAAGGCGGAGACTGAAAATTTGTTAAGTAAAAGAATTAAAACACTTCGATCTGATCGAGGTGGTGAATATATGGATTTGCAATTCCAGAACTATCTAGCAGATCATGGAATTCAATCCCAACTCACAGCACCTGAAACACCACAACAAAACAGTGTTGCAGAAAGGAGAAATCAAACCTTGTTAGACAGGGTCGGTCTATGATGAGTTATGCTCATTTACCTCAATCCTTTTGGGGGTATGCAGTACAGACTGCAGTATTTATTCTGAATGTTTTTCCATCCAAAAGTGTTTCAGAAACACCATATGAATTATGGAAAGGACGCAAAATGAGTTTACGTCATTTCCGTATATGGGGCTGTCTAGCACACGTGTTGGTATAGAATCCTAAGAAATTGGAAACACGTTCAAAATTATGCCTATTTGTGGGATACCCCAAAGAAACAAAAGGAGGATTGTTTTATGATCCCCAAGAAGATAAAGTATTTGTATCGACAAATGCTACATTCTTGGAAGAGGATCATATTAAAAATCATCTACCTCGCAGTAAATTAATATTGCAAGAACTGACTAAAGATACTACAGAAAGATCAACAAGAGTTGTTGATCAAGCTAGTCCATCAACAACGATTATTGTCCCGTCACGTCCATCCCAAGAGTTGGGGATGTCTCGACATAGTGGGAGGGTTATTCAACAACCTAAACGCTACATGGGTTACAAGATGATGGTTTAGAGGATCCATTAACCTTTAAAAAGGCAATGGAAGATGTTGACAGGGAACAATGGATAAAAGCCATGGATGATGAAATGGAGTCCATGTACTTCAACTCTGTCTGGGAACTTGTAGATCAACCACATGGGGTAACACCTATAGGTTGTAAATGGATCTACAAGAGAAAATGTTTGCTTGCTATCGTGATATGCTTTAGGAGTGTATAAAGTAAAACAGATTGGAAGAATAAAGTCTAAGTACTGCGTTCTACCTTGATGCGTTTGAATGAATGCAACGCGTTGGGGCGTTAGTATTATGCACAGAAGGCACACAACTCCTTATAATAACATTCAAGTTTTCCTAGATTAAACCCAAGTATAAATCTAATCTAGGTTCCTGGCAAGTTCAGGGTCGATCACAGGGATTTAGTTTCACTAACACAGATTATGCATTGTACTTGCAATAGGAGGTTTTTCCTAAATAAATGTGAAATATGTATTATTTACACTAACATGCTATGCCTGTGCAAAACAATACAAAAGAGTTGAGTGGAAAATGAAGGATCATGTGAAAATGGAATTTAAGTAGGTGGACGCACCGGTTAAAGATAATTGCACACAACTGATGTAATGTGGATGAAATGGGATGGGTTGCTTATCTTTCTGTTCATGCGTTAGACATCATTCAACACTTCTCAATGCGAATAACATACAAGCTTATCTCTAGGGTGCATGCATCTAACTTAGAATGCAAGAAACATCAGTAAGTCTATCTCTAGCTGTACTAGGCGTTCTACTTAATGCGGCTTAGCTATTCTTTTGAACAAATAAGTAAAGAAGCTTTCACCAAGTTGTCAAGTTGGTTTAGGCGTTGGAACAGAATTATGCATGAAGTACTAATGCTTTCAACATAAACAAAAGATAAACAATAGCAAAAGTGATGATCAAATATATGAATTTTATAAAAGATCAATGAATCTTTACAAAGAACTATATTCAATCAAAATGAAATGAAAATGATATTAAGAGAGAAACTGAGTCAAGCCAAAGAATACAATCTCTTGTAGTTCTTTGGTTCAATCTTGTTGTGTACAATCACTTTAAAGAGCTGAGGATAGAGTATCTTTCTCAAGAATAACTTTCTCCACTCCCTGGTCGGCGGTGGTGGTGGTTCTCAGCTTCTTCGATCGTCTTACACCTCGGCACAGCTTGTACAAACTAAAACTAAGTCTACAAATTTATAGAGATTATGGAGCTTCTAATTGTCTGAACTTAATTCTGGAGGGTCTTCAAGTATTTATAGGCGTTGGTCTCGTCCACTTGGAGGATGGGCCTATCATTTAAGTTCCATTGTCCCCTTGGTCCGCATTCAATTCATGTCCCTTGGTGCGCCTGTTACCTCCTTTGAAACGCTTTTCCAACCCCGCGGTCATCTGGCGCTTGCTTTTTCATCTGCAGGTCCTGGTTGACAAGTTGGTTAGGAATGTGGACATTAATCAACCCAGAGCAAATGAATCTTTATTCGTTGACATTCTCCTCCAGACGCATGGCTCTACATGTGTTGCGCGGTATCTGTCGGAATTGTCTTTATATGCCAGTTATTTCAGTTTCTTGCACTTGATAATCCTGCAAAGTAGTGTGTTAATGCCGTACGCAGATTTTTAGTGATAAACTTCTTTTACATGAAATTGCTATTGTTTAAGTAAATCCATGCATTTCTATTAAAAATGAGGAGAGTTTATCATTAAAAATCCTAAATGTTCTAACTTAAGAGCAAAGATAACTTGTATTTTTACAAGTTATCAACCACCCCCAAATTTGAACAATGCTTGTCCTCAAGCATTCTAAAATAATTCTTTGCTATCTTCTCTGCCTTAGATGTGCAAATTTCACCTCTCATCATATTAGTCTCAAAGCTGAAATAAAAGTTGGGAAAATATAACTTAGATTGACGCTTTTCTTAAAAGGACTAATATTTAGTTTCTGATGCGGCAGGCTTCTCATCACAACTCCTTTCATTTCTCAAAACATTTAAATCTTTTTCTAAACCAGCAATGCGTTAGATGCTATTTCTTTTGAAACAAATGTTGGATAAAAAGAAAACAATTGTGTACTTGTTTACCCATGCATTGCTCTAGGTATCCCACTTTCATTTTGGCTTGCCCCCACGGGTGTCATGCGAGCATCCAACTACGGGTGATAACCCTTTACAACTAAACTCATATCTAATATTCATTCCTTTTTTCAAAGTATAGTTTTTTTCTTCAGACTAGATAGAGGAGTTTTCTGGGACGCGTTGGTCTAGGATACTTAACTTTGTTTTGGCTTATCCCCACAGGTGTCATGCGGGCATCCAACTATGGCTAAGTGCCTGTTCCAATTAAGCTCATGTCATTTGAAAATTCTTTCTTTTAAAGTAATGACAGGGGAGTTGTGTTCAAAATTCTTCTTATTTTGTTTCCCTTTTTCTTTATGATGTCTGCTTTGACGCATCCATGCTCGGATTTCCTTCATCCCCAAATTTGGAGATGAGCTATATCGTCATTGCTAAAAGAGAGACAAAGTTTTAAAAGGCTTTGAGAAATTGAAAGGAGTTTAAGACTTCAAGCTTTCATGCGTTAGAAAGTAAACTTAATCTTTTTAAGAGAAGTTCAAGCCTTGTCTATTTTCCTAACGCTTATCTTATGCTTATGAGCTCATATAGTTGATATCATTGAGGTTAAGTTAAGCACAAGACTTAGAAAACAATCAAAGAATAAAAATAAAGTATGCTAAGGACAAACGCAAGGATCAAAGTGATAATAACTTCTCATTCATTTTTCATATTTTAACATAGATTGCATAAACACAGCAAAAAGATGCAAAAGGACAATTAAACCAAAATTACAAAATAATTTTAACCCAGCACCCCAAGGTTCTACTATGCTGGCGCATCATCTCTACGTTCTTCTTCGAGGTTCTCGTTCATGAAGCGCAAGGGATTTCTGAGATGGGCTGGTAACGGAGGCAAGGCAAACACACCCACCAAGACCTGATTGATATATTGCATTGTGTAGACAAATTGATCTTGCATGCGTCTTGTTTGTTGCCTCGAGTAATCCCTTAATACTCGATTTTGTTGTTGAAGATCTTCAATTGATGCGGCCAATGGTCGAAGTTGATCACTGATGAATGTTTTCAACTCCTCCAAGTCTATGCTTCGTTGGGGTACCGGTTCTTCTCGTCCAACTGGGTCTTCAAATGCTACTGCGTTACTGGACCCTAACCTAGTTGGCTCAAAGATCACTGGAGGTGGCACAAAATTTTGGATTGGACTTTGTTGGGGCGAAGGAATGGAGTGGGGAGGTCCTGATCTATTAATAATGGTTCTTGATGCATCTGCTCAGGACTCCCTTCTGGCTGGGTTATTGGTGAGTCATGGAAAAATTCAAGTGCAGGCTACACTTCTTCAACCAAAGCTTCTGGCTCAGCTTCACATTCTTCATTCTCTGAAGCTTCATCGCTGTGTTCAACTACCATGATGCGTCTTTTCTTGGGGGTGCATTTTATTGGTCAAGGTCTACGTGCCACTTCTTTGGCAAGTAAGGCTGGTTGATGTTGTGATCCTCGAAGGAGATGCCTTACTGACTTTATGTCTATCAGACCATCGACTTCATCATATTCATCCCCCAGAGGGATGCCCCGCGTTCACATAACGTGCAGATCAACCATGGAACATATAGTTGCCCTCGAGGATTGTTCTTGATGGCCTTGATCTGGTCCCGTATAATCCTCCCAATATCCAACGGGATGCATTGCATTATGCAGTAAGTGGCCAGGACGCGTTCTTTGGATAACGTTTCATCATGCATTGTTAGCATGATGCTGCATTTGATTAAATAATACCACATGTTAGCGTCTGGGTTCAGATTCTTGGAAGCAAGCATCTTTGATCCATTCCTTGATGTCTGCCACTTCCAGGTTTGGCCACTGTCTTCAACGCATCTTCCAATTGACCAGGTATTGGTTGCTCTAAGATGCGGTTTCCTTCTGCGTCAGGATTACTATTCAAGTTGAATACTTCATTTATCTTGTCTACCGAGAAGCGCACTAACACCCCTTCCACAAAGGCGGTGTTCTTTTCCATGTCGAATTCGCTGTTGTAGAACGTGCGGACAAGGTTGGGCCAGATGCGATCGTGCCCAATGCAGAATTGATTCCACCCTAGTGCGTTGATGGTTTTTGTGATATAGACTGGCAATGTGTGGCGTTCAGGGAAGAAGCCTTTCTCTACTAATATGTCACTAAACTGACGCTTCCTTCCCGTGGTTCTCTTAGGTAATGCCTCCGTTACCTCGCGTTTCCCTACCATGTGTTCTCTTGCCTCTTTAGCCAACTCTCTTAACTCATTCTCCAACTCCTTTTGGAAATTGGTTTTCCTTTGCCCTTGTCTTGCGAGCACATATTCTTACAATTCATTTTCCAATGAGTTGTGCCTTTTTTCACGCGTTACACCCTCAGGTTCGGGTGCAACTTCTTCTTCTTCTTCTTCTTCTTCCTCCAGTATCAACCTTCTCTTCCTTGATACTCTCTTTGATTTATAGGCCCTTCATCCGCATCAGATGGGTGTGGCTGTGACGTGTCAGGGCCAACTCTCCTTTCTCTACTTTCTTCGTCTCTTCCTTCATTCTCTTCCCTTTCTTCATTTTCCATCTCTTCTTCTAGCATCGCTGCATATCTCTCTGTTTCATCCAACTCGAGTGATGCGTTTGGTGGATCTGAATGCATCACTTGAGTTGCTTCTTGCTCTTGGTTGAGCGATGCTAGAATAGCTCCAAATACTTCCTCTTCATCACGTCTTGCTAACTCTGCCAAGTCTTCAAGGTTATGCTCTGACTCAGGACTTTCAGAGGCTGGGATAGATGGAGTGAATGTTGATTGTCTATTCATTTTTGAATGATGGGCGCAATGCGACGTAGATGCGTTGTTCAGTTTATCTTGAGCCATGCGGTGACTTGATTTCCTGCAAAACAGACTTGAAATATTCTTTTCTACCATCGCAATGGTGTCAATGGGTGTATTGACGACAATTTATAATTCTCGCATTTCTTAGCCAATTTCTATACAATCGATGCAACTTTCCTTTCTTTTGGCCGCAATATCTAAATAAAATAGTATAAATAACTTGTATTTCTACAAGTTATCAAGCCCCAGTCCTATTTGTAAAGAAGAAAGATGGATTTTTCAGACCGTGTATCAATTATAGGTAGTTAAATAAGGTAACGACCAGGAACAAATATCTGTTACCATGTATTGATGATCTCTTTGATCAGTTGAAGGAAGCTGCAATATTTTCGAAGGTAGCTCTGTGATCGGCATACCATCAGCTGAAGGTGAAAAAGATGGATGTCCCTTAGACTTCATTCAGAACTCGGTACGACCACTTTGAGTTTATGGTGATGCCTTTTGGCCTAAAAAATGCTCTGACTGTGTTTATGGATTTTATGAATAGGATTTTCCACCCTTATTTCGACCAGTTTGTCATAGTCTTTATTGATGATATCTTGGTATATTCAGGTAACCAGAAGGAGCATGCGAACCATCTGAGAATAGTATTGTGGACACTGCGAGAAAAGCAGTTGTATGCTAAGTTTAGCAAATGCAACTTCTGGCTGGAATAGGTAGAGTTTTTGAGGCATGTAGTTTCTGCAACTGGAGTAAGTGTAGACCCTCAAAAGAAAAAAGCTGTAGAAAATTGGGAAAGACCAACCAATGTGTTTGAGGTACGTAGCTTTTTGGGCCTAACAAGTTACTATAGGCGCTTTGTGGAGGGTTTTCAAAGATAGCCCTCCCACTAACGAATCTTACCAGGAAGGATGTAAAGTTTGATTGGACTGCCAATTGTGAACGGAGTTTCCAGGAGTTGAAGCAAAGGCTAGTTACAGCACTCATACTTATGTTACCCACTTAAGGCAAGGAGTTTGTAATTTACTGTGATGCGTCCTGGCAGGGACTAGGTTGTGTGTTGATGCAGAAGGGAAAAGTGATAGCCTATGCTTCTTGACAGCTAAGAAGCATGAAGGTAACTATCCCACTCATGACTTGGAGTTATTGGCAATTTTCTTAGCCTCAAAGCTTTGGAGACATTATTTTTTTGGGTATCATTGTCGTATTTTCACTGATCATAAGAGTTTAAAGTACATTTTCGAGTAGAAAGAGCTAAACTTGGGGCAAAGGAGATGGATCGAACTTATCAAAGACTATGACTATTCGATTGAGTATCACCCTTGTAAGGCCAATGTAGTGGCTGATGCCTTAAGCAGGAAATCAACTGGGTCTAAAGCTACTATTTGTTGAATAAGGGGGATGTTGATCCAAGAATTCAGGAATTCCAGAGCGACTTAGCAGTGGAACAAATAGGTGGATTGTTAGCCTCATTCTAGGTATGACCCACCCTAGTGAATGAAATTGTATATGGACAGTTGAAGGATCTTAACCTCCAGAAGATGGCAGAGGAGGCAAGTAAAGGATTGAGAACTGATTTTCGAGTAAAGGCAGATGGTGTTTTACCAAAGAAAGGTAGTTTGTGCGTGCCAAATGTATTGTAGCTTAAGTAGGCCATACTAGAGGAAGCACAAAGTCCGGCTTATGCCATGCATCCAGGAAGCACTAAAATATACAGGACCTTGAGGAGATCGTATTAGTGGCCTAGAATGAAGAAAGAAATAGCCGAGTATGTTGATCGATGTCTAATTTGTCAAAAGGTTAATCCCAAAAGATAGAGACCCGCAGGATTACTCAACCTGTTGCTAGTACCAGAGTGGAAGTGGGATCATGTAACAATGGATTTCTTGTTTGGATGCCTAGTACGCCCTCGGGGTATGATGGAATTTGGGTAATAGTTGACAGGCTAACCAAGACGACCAAGTTTTTACCGATAAAAGTTACCTTTACCTTAGACCGGTTGGCTAAGATGTATGTGGACAAGATAGTTAGCCAATTCGAAGCTCCAGTATCGATAGTATCAGAGTGGGATCCCAAGGTTTTACTCGAAAGTTTTAGGCCTAGTTGCAGAAGGCCTGTGTACAAGCTTACACTTTGTAGTACGACTTCATCACAGACGGATGGTCAGTCAGAAACGGAATAATACAGGACACTTGGAAAGACATATGTAGAACAATTGATGGCACATGCGATAATCAACAAGAGCTAAGCAATCAACGCAATCTCAATCGCATTGCTGTAATAAAAATACAATACGAATGCAGGCAAAACAATCGAAGATGTAAAGAGCAACGCAATTCGGTGAAGATTCTGACGTAATGAGTGTACAGCTGGACCGTTGTGCATTTTAGTGGAATTGATTGCGTAATAGAGGGAAACATTCACTCCACCATTTCAAGAACGCCTTAACAAATTAATAGTGGGGACCACCAATGCAAAGAGCAAAGCTTAGCTATAATAGCTCCGGCCATTTCAACTGAAAAAGGATGCTTGAATTACAAGAAAAGTGTATATTACTGATCTGAGAGAGAGACTGGTTGAGCGACTAATTAGAGTAGATTCGGGAAAGAATTAAAGAGACATAGGCCGAGAGGTGGTCTCTGGAAAAGAATTCCTTCGATCCCACCTGTTGAAGCTCTGTACGAAGGTCACCTCTACCAGATGAGCAAGCCTGAGAGGAAGCTCTTCTGTTCATTCCATTCCCACACGCCGGCAACAAAAACCACCATCCAGATCTGTGTCAAGGGACATGACACTTCTATTTGTAATTTGTTTCTTATCTTTTCGATTCATCACTTTTATTTATCTTCTTAGTCTATCATCACACCATGTAATCAGACGCTTGAATCTTAGTAATTGAATGTATGATCATATTCCATTATCATTTCTCTGTTTATTTTTTCTGTTCACCATAATTCATTTCTCTATGAAGCTTTCTTAATCTCTATGTGGGTAATTAGCAAAAGTTAAACAAGTTAAAATTAATTGGTGTTAAGGAAATAATTAAGTTTAGTCAAGGCATGCTAACGACCATCTTCACCTGTGAGAGCAGAGAGTGAAGATGCCATTCTCGCCTATCGAGAAGAGGTTGGAAGAGAATACTGTTAACTCAAAGCAAGAAGTTACTTCTAGAGATGGAGCAAACCTTGTGTTCACACGTTTCATTCCCGTTTCACCATAGAGATATGGGAATGTGGCCAAATCACCAAGAGCGGTATTGCCCAAGGAAAGGGGTGGACAACCTTAGTCATCTTTAGGCAATTAACAAAACTTGCGACGTGTAATTACTAATTATTCTTTCCCCCTTCTGATTCATCATTAAAGACTTGCCATCGCATACCACGTCCTTGTATAAACTCACAGTCAGTCTCGAAACTCAGTATCATGTAATCATGTATCTAGTATCTTGCGCATCACATCGTGAGCATTAAGGTTTATATTCATCACAATTACTTTATTAAATGCAATTTAGTTTTATCTGCACAAATTTAGCCGCTATTGTTAACTCTCTGATAAAACCATAACTCCTTCTGGGCATGTGTGTAGAAAGAACAACAACCTTAGTTTAGTGTTAAGAACTGGTCGCATATATCACAAATGTAAACGGAATTAACGACAACAATCCCTATGTTTGACCTCGGATTACTATAGAAACTTGCGTTGAACAAGGAAACTTCTCGACAGCACGATAACATACTACTAGCATTTCATTAAGTAATACATAACTAGAAGTAGTATCACCATAAAGTGGTAAATAAGCATAAACACAAGCATTCCACACTCCATCTCCATCTTTCCAAGTTATCAAGTTTATGACAACATGAGCTTGTATGGATTTCACATTATCACTATTGTCCATAATCCATTTATTGCGCTTAGAGATAGTCAATTTACGAGGTCTACAAAGGCTCTCCAGGTTGACACGCTTGGTTCTAGCATAACGACTTATCAACTAATTCTTGTAACTTCACCTTCAGTCCTCAATTCAGCATGCTCGATTTTATATTGGAGCTTGTGATATAAGATTCATGCCTGGAATTAGGTCAATGGTGATTTTTACTATCCCTATCGGGCAAGCTTGACAACTATTCTAGGGAATACATCTAGAAACTCCTGAACTACTGTATGTCTTCAAGGTTTCGAATTTTTCATCCTGGGAGAACCTTACATGAGCTAGATAGCGCCTCACATTCCTTTTTTTCCCATCATCTTTCTGGCTTTATACTGAGAATAAGGCTACCTTGAAGTTAACCCCTAATCCCACAAGAACTACTTCTTGTCTTCCCTAGTCTTCTGGAAGAGTCACCTCCCTTTATAGCAATCAACAAATAGATGTTACTTACCCAAAAGTCCATTTCCCATAAATTGCGAGTTCAAACTTTAGCAAGGTCTATTGGGAATATAGGTCCGACATAAAAATCTTGGCCTTCAATAAACACTATTCACAACTCCTAATACCAATCACTTTACTACTATTACATCTCTCATAGAGTAGAGATAAACAAATTCATTTGAACCATTGCCCTCAGGTAACCTATCTAATGTGATGCAAACATGCTAGATACAAAGGAAGTATGCCACCAGGATCAATTTAAAACATAAGCAATACTGATTACAAAAATATATTGACCCGTCACCACATCTGGAGCTTTCTGCCGGTCTACCTGGTGCGTAAACTTGCATTACGCACGCCCTTTGCTAACTGCGTCATTCTACTCACATCAGCTTTGCATTCACTTGTCCCTCTTCTTTCTATTCCCCAAACCCCTTCTCGACTGTGTTAACAGTCTGAGAGGTCACTTATTGCACTGCCTGGACCCTCGGTTAACTACTGGGGCATTCCTCTCTTGAATTATGACCTGTTTCCACCCACACTGGAAGCAAAACACCACTCTCGCTTTGGTAGCAATAACCCAAAGTGTTTCTTACCTAACAGTTCTGACACAAGGGCTTCCAGGTCATATACTGGCGACTTGGCTCGCTTAAATGTGCTACCCCTGGTCGTGACTAGGCTTACGCAGCCGAGGTTGAGGCCTCCTCCTCTTTCTTGTCTGCTAATCCACACTTCTAGACCTATGCCCATACTTGAGCTTGGGCCTGACACACTGGGGATTGAAATCCCTATCCTCGACCCCAAAGACATTGACTTGTCCTTTTGCACTTGCTTCATCATCCGCAAAACTCCAGCCAACTCGAATAGCAAGTTTCCACCAGTTGGTGTAAAATCCAACAGTTAGTTTAGAATTACTTAGGACGTTCGTAATCTCCTTCTCAAACCATTTCTCGAACCTTCTACATCCGGTCTTTTTCATTTCTCTGCTATAATGTAGAAAAAGCATTACCTGGAGTCAGTTTTAGTACACTCCTTTTTTGGACTGTATATACTCTGCCAACTGTCAATGTTTCCTTGCACCAAACCTAAGGCAACTCATCTCTTTCACTCTCGAAAAGAGTTAGCGGTAATATTGTCCTCGAAATGCCTTTCCTAAATCTCAGGCGCACAACAAAGCACTTGGAGCTTGTTCACCTAGGATACAACTTTTCCACATTTGTCTTGCTCTTTTTGCAACAGGAAACACAGGCAAACCCGACCCTTACGGTCTTCGAAGGACCCGAACAGTTTCAATCATGTTTGGGAACATTTCTCTATTGGGTCCAACCATACCTCCGCTTCTATGGGGTTCAGCAAGTTCTCAAAGGCACACAACACCAAGTGGCTCGAAGGCTCTCTCGGAATGTGCGTGACTATGTTTTCCAGGTCAGCTTGTGGTACGCACTTACCTGGCCGCCAACTTTGGTTAATTTTTGTCTAAACCAGCACGTGAGTCGCGTCTAGCTGAGGACTACTCTGGGCCGGGTGAGGACAGTACTCGACTCTCTCCTCTCAAACATTGCCTTCTAATTTAGGTTCTCGGGTCTCGTTTGTCTCTTACTACACTCTGATTCCTCTCGACTCAGGTTTCACGGTCGGCGTAGGTCATGTTTCCCACTCCACCGTCTGACTTGCTTCGCATGCCACCTCCTTTCAGCCATCTTTACCTAATCTGAATAACATAGTGTCCTATATTGAGGGAAACTTCATACCACTGGACGCTAAACATATTACAGTGAACTCTCTCTCATTTCCCAAAACTTATGCTCTGATACAGACATGTTCATTACCCTTCTGGAATTACCCTCTAAAACCGAAAGAAGATATGACCTGGCAGCATGTTACCGACCTACTTGCCAGGAGCACTTCTGTACCAACTTAATGATAACACTACTTATTAAACCTCAATATGAAAAAAGTGACTGGGCAGTAAAATCAAACTATGACATTAACCAGCATTAAAGACTTAATTACAGTTCCAAATGGCCAAAACATGTATCAACGAAATCTATAAAGAATAGAGACATGCGGTCCAAAAGAAAATTAAGTTTCACATAGTCCCAGGATCTTCTCCCATATATGTGTTACAGTCGAAAACAAGCTGTAACCTAAGCATTTTTCTCATCACATATCCGAAACTTTGAGTGGCAACCCATGAGTGACACCATAGAAAACATATTCTTCTCAAAAGCCTTGCATATTAGCATTAATGTAAATAAAATAAACATGTTGAAATAAAATCTTAAAGCAACTTAATAGGTATCATACATTAATCATTGGCATTATAATCAATTATACGGTTAAAACCTTAGTTGAGAACGAGCCACTCATAGCGCAAGCTCCCAACCATCCATTCATGGCAAGATGAGATCGCATACTTCGGTCCCGTACGAAGGACCGTAGCTAGGAGACCCATACTTTGTCCTCTCATAAAGAACTAACCTACGTGTCATTGGAGTATACTAGAGTACCCTCAACCACCTTCGGTACTTCCTTGGATACCTTCTATATGTTCGATTACTCCGGAATTTATTAGAAACGTAACATTGCATAGGAAATTCGAAGCATCATAAACTTTAGGCCATAAGGCACCTTACTAGCTTTTCGCACATAAGGAGCGATTTATTACCATTCAATCATGCATGCGTCACAATTTATAAACACTGTAATTGCCAATACACTTTCATTCAATCTTTACATACAGCTAGGATATAGTAAAAACTCATTTAATAACTTAAAACATCCTATGCTTTAAGAACTGCCGATGAATTCCCATAAACATTTAAGTATAAACTTTAGTTGCTTGAAAAACCCATGAACGTTAGCAGTGAAATCATTTTGAACGTATGTTCCCTTTTTGATGCTTACATAGGTTGAAAACATTTACACGTCATAGATCTGGTTTAGGCCTGGTCTTCCTAAGCTTTTGTAGGTCTCCCCCCAATGATGTACTTCCTATCACATAAAACGAATAAAGAGTTTATGTGCCACTTTGGCCTCCCTTTTAAGGCTATCTTTTAACCAAGCTCATAACTTTAGCTTCAAGGTGCCTTTCTCCAACGATTTCCAGATTCAACTTGATAGCTGGTAAAATTGTAAGCATATTGTTAGCCCTTTTACTTAAGAATTATGGAGGCTAACAAGAAGAATATGCATTGATAAACTATACTATTATGTGAAAATATGAGCTTGCGAACGTATCAGAGCACTAAATATCCTTGCTACCTAGATCATGCACTGATACGTGTCAAAATGTCTATTTTTGTAGTTATCGTAGGAACGATCGCATGCGCTTAAACCAGGACCATCGTAAGTTCAGATCGCATTTGCTTGAAATGCCAGGACCATCGCAAGGTGGGATCGCCATACGTCATGTGAGGCGTCCCCGCAGAAGAGGATATTTAGGAATGGGTGAAGGTCTGTATGGCTGGTTAGACGTGTCTGATTCCACCGGGTAAATTGTGGCTAAGTTCAATGGATAGATGGGGGAGTGGACGCACCGCTGGAGATGGTGCGATGTGGGTATAAGGTAGGAAGGGTTCATGCGTTGCACCCACAAGATTATGTTCAGGATAAAATGGTAGTGGGCAGGCTTGGTATAAAGGTTTGACGCGACCAATAGATGACGGAACGCATCCTGGTCTTAGCTAGGTGCTTTACCCCTTGGTTGAGGGGCGACTTGGGGTTTTTGTCGGGTTTTAGCCCTAGGCAAAGACTAGTTTTTGCTGGAGGTTTACAGTTTCTTGGAGCTCTGGCCAAAGCTTTCATGGAGTGGCAAGGAGGTGTAGGAGCGGCCAGACGCTAGCAGAGTAGCGCCGTCGTAAGAGGCTTTCAATTGGGCAGGGACGAGGTGATTTCCTCAGGGCTAGGTGGATTGGTGAATAGAAAATGGAAGAGGAAAGGAAGTGAAAACTTACCAGCGAATCGTTGCCTAGGCTGTAGCTTTGGTTCTGAGAATCTGAGCCGGACGACATTGTTCACCGGAGATGCTGAGCGAGAGAGGAAATTGGAGGTTTGATGGATCTGAGGTTCTAGGGTTTCTGAAGAAATGGAGGTTCGTAGGTGCAGTGAAAGAGAAGAAGAAATGGTTTGGTTCAAGTGAGGTTTTTGTAAGGGGAGAGGATGATCGTGGCTGATGTCAGGTGGCGCCTGACGTCTGCAATTAATGCAAAGTGGAAGGGTCGCCTCGTTTAGCCAAAACACTCAAGTGTTTTGTGTTTTCGAGACGCGTCCCTTCAACTGCCCCCTGCGTTAGACTTGTGTCTAACGCATCCAATGTTTCAGTTTTAATTATACATAACTTTTCTAAAAGAAAAACAATCAAATTTCCATTGTAAAGGCAAAACAATAAACTTAAAACCTTCAAATAACTAAACTAACAAATTCAAACATAACTTAAAATACAGAATGCAAAAGAATAAGGTTGAGAGAGGCGTCCCTGGAAGATGTGGTGTTACAACCGCAAAGATGCCTCGACGCGAGCTTCAACTTGTCTCGCATAGCGCAAGAGTTGACTTTTGGCATTCCACTTCGTTTTCAAGGTACGGCTTAACCCTTTGGTCGTTTACTTTGAATGCATCAGTGCCATCTTCTTGCATTAATTCCACAGTACCGTAGGGAAAGATCATTTTAATTATGAAGGGCCCGCACCATCTAGATTTCAATCCCTGGAAACAAACGCAAGCATGAGTTGAACAATCAAACTTTCTAACCAACAACAAGTACCTTCTTGCTGATGCGTTGGTCGTGCCAACGCTTTGTCTTTTCCTTGTAGATCTTGTTGTTTTCATATGCATTCATTCGCCATTCTTTGAGCTCGTTGAGCTGAAGCTTGCGTTGAACGCCCGTCGCATCTGGATTCATATTCAACTTCTTTACTGCGCAAAATTCCTTATGCTTCAACTTTATAAGAAGATGACATGCTTTACCAACTACAAGTGAGTAAGGAGACATACCTATAGGCATTTTGTATGCAGTCCTGTAGGCCCAGAGTGCTTCATCCAGCCTCTGCGCCCAATCTTTCCACATTGTGCTGACGACGTTTTCCAAAATTGATTTGATTTCTCGATTTGAAATTTCTGCCTGACCATTTGTCTAAAGGTGGTAGGCGGTAGCAATCTTGTGCCTGACACTATATTTTGCAAATAATATTGAAATGATGCGATTGATAAAATGCGTACCTTCATCACTTATCAGAGCTCTCGGCATTCCATAGTGTGTGAAAATATTCCTCATAAGAAATTTAGATACAGTAGATGCATTGTTTCTGGCACAGGCTACTGCCTCTACCCACTTAGATACATAGTCTACAGCCAACAAGATATATTGCTAACCACAAGACAGAGGGAACGGGCCCATAAAATCTATTCCCCAGACATCAAACAACTCCATTTCAAGAATATTATTCAAAGGCATTACGTCCCTTGAAGAAATATTCCCTGTGCATTGGCAGGGGTCACAATTTTGAACAAACTCTCGTGCATCCTTAAAAAGGGTGGGCCAAAAGTAACCGCATTGAAGGACTTTCGCTGTTGTCCTTTGCCCACCAAAATGCCCACCATAAGGAGAATTATGACACTCGGCCAGGATGCATTGTGTCTTCTCCTCTGGGACGCATCGACGCAGTATAGAGTCTAGGCCTTGTTTGTATAGAAACGATTCATCCCAGAAATAAAACTTACTGTCATGGACTAGTCGTTTCTTCTACTGGGAATTGAAGTTTTTAGGGAACTGCTTGGTGGTCAAGTAATTAACTATATCAGCATAACAAGGTTCCCTGCCTTCAATTCTAAATAGGCTCTCATCAAGGAATGCGTCCTTGATGTCATTTTCCTAGACTTGCATTTCTTGATTTTCAAGCCTAGACAGGTGGTCAGCCACCTGATTTTTGTTCCCTTTCTATCTTGGATGTCAATGTCAAATTCCTATAGTAGTAGACCCATCTTATCAGTCTCGGCTTTGTGTCCTTCTTGCTCATCAGGAACTTGATGGCTGAGTGGTCGGTATATATGGTGGCTGATGCACCAACTAAGTAAGAACGAAAATTTTCAATACCGAATACTACAGTCAACATCTCTTTCTTAGTAGTTGTATAGTGTTCCTGAGAGTCGTTTAATGTTTTGGACGTGTAGGAGATGGGATGTATCAAGTTTCCCCTCTTCTGCCCTAACATAGTTCCCACTGTGACATCACTCGCGTCACACATAAGAATGAAACGCTGCGTCCAGTTCGGTGCTATTAACACTGGAGCTGTTGTCAACGCATACTTCAAGGTTTCGAACGCATCAGTGCAGTCTTTTTCAAAACATAGGGCCGGTTCGCCTCCAATGTACTTAGAGGTCGCGCAATCTGAGAAAAGCTTCTGACGAACCGTCTATAGAAGCCGACATGTCCTAGAAAACTTCTTAACGTTTTGACATTTGCTGGTGGTGGAAGTTTTGCTATTACATCAATCTTGGCTCCATCTACTTCCAAGCCAGCCTTGGATACTTTATGCCCCAAAACAATTCCTTTTGTCACCATGAAGTGACATTTTTCCCAATTCAAAACTAAGTTTGTTTCCCCACACCGAGCGAGGACGGCATCTAAGTTATCCAGGCATGACTGAAATGAGTCTCTAAAGACTAAAAAGTCGTCCATGAAGACTTCCACAGCCTTCTCTAGGAAGTCAGAGAAAATGGCCATCATACAGCGTTGAAATGTCCTTGGTGCATTGCATAGCCCAAAGGGCATGCGTCTGAATGCGAAAGTGCCAAAGGGACAAGTGAACGTGGTCTTCTCTTGAACTTCCGAATCTATTAAAATCTGGTTGTAACCAGAATAACCATCGAGAAAAACAATAAAACTCTTTACCTTCAAGTCTATCAAGCATCTAATCGATGAAAGAAAGAGGAAAGTGGTCCTTTTTATTTGCTGCATTGAGTTTTCGATAATCCATACAAATTCGCTAGCCTGTGACAGTTCTTGAAGGAATGAGTTCATTGTTGCTGTTTACTATCACGGTCGTTCCCCCTTTCTTGGGAACACATTGAACTGGCCTAACCCAACTGCTATAGGATATCGGATAAATAACTCCTGCGTCCAGCCATTTCAGAATCTCCTTTTTGACCACTTCTTTCATAATGGGGTTAAGCTTTCTTTGAGGCTCGATTGACCCCGTCTTCCCTTCCTCCAGCCTAATTTTGTGCATACAATAGGATGGACTTATTCCACAAATATCTGCAAGCGTCCACCCTATTGCGTGTTTATGTTTCTTCAACATCTGCAAGAGTGAATCTTCATTAGGCTTTGTGAGATTAGCAGAAATGATAACAGGCAATGTATTATTAGTTCCAAGAAAAGCGTATTTCAAATGTCCGGGTAACTATTTTAATTCGAGTTCAGGTGGTTGTTCAAGTGAAGGACGTGTTGGTTTTGTCTGTCGCTCACTCAGACTTGGCAGCTCAGATTCCTTCAGGGTTCCCTCAAACGCGAGAACTTCACATACTCGAGTCTCTTCTTCAGTCAATTTAATATTGTTTAGCTGACAATCATCACTGTTTGGGAATTTTAATATGTTGAGCACATTAAATTTCACATTTTCATTATCCACGTGCATGGTGAGCTCCCCTTTATGCACGTCAATCAGAACTTTCCCAGTAGCTAAGAAAGGGCGTCCAAGGATGATTGGAACCTCCCTATCTGCTTCATAATCCAGAATAATGAAGTCTGCTGGGAATATGAGATTGTCAACCTTCACCAAAACATCTTCAATCTTCCCTTNCCTTAGACCGGTTGGCTAAGATGTATGTGGACAAGATAGTTAGCCAATTCGAAGCTCCAGTATCGATAGTATCAGATTGGGATCCAAGGTTTACCTCGAAGTTTTGGCCTAGTTTGCAGAAGGCCTTGGGTACCAAGCTACACTTTAGTACGACTTTTCATCCACAGACGGATGGTCAGTCAGAACGGATAATACAGACACTGGAAGACATATTGAGAACAATGATGGCACATGCGATAATCGAACAAGAGCTAAGCAATCAACGCAATCTCAATCGCATGCGGTAATAAAAAACAACACCGAATGCAGGCAAACAATCGAAGATGTAAAGAGCAACGCAATTGCGGAAGATTCTGACGTGTGTACAGCTGACCGTTGTGCATTTCTAGTGGGATTGATTGCGTAATAGAAGGAACATTCACTCCACCATTTCAAGAACTGCCTTAACAATAAAGTGGGGACCACAATGCAAAGAGTCAAAGCTTAGCCTATAAATAGCTCCGGCCATTCAACTGAAAAAGGATGCTTGAATACAGAGAAAAGTGTATATACTGATCTGAGAGAGAGACTGGTTGAGCGACTAATTAGAGTAGATTCGGGAAGAATTAAGAGACAAGGCCGAGAGGTGAGTCTCTGGGAAAAGAATCCTTCCGATCCCCACCGTTGAAGCTCTGTACGAAGGTCACCTCTACCAGATGAGCAAGCCTGAGAGGGAAGCTCTTCTGTTCATCCATTCCACACGCCGGCAAACAAAACCACCATCCAGATCTGTGTCAAGACATTGACACTCTTTTGTATTTGTTTCTATCTTTTCATCATCACTTTTATTCATCTTCTTAGTCTATCATTCACACCATGTATCAGACGCTTAATCTTAGTATTGAATGTTATGATCATTTCCATTATCATTTCTCTGTTTATTTCTGTTCACCCATAATTCATTTTCTCTATGAAGCTTTCTTAATCTCATGGGTAATTAGCAAAAGTTAAACAAGTAAATTAATTGGGTTAAGGAAATAATTAAGTTTAGTCAAGGCATGCTAGACGACATCTTCACCTGTGAGAGCAGAAGTGAAGATGCCATTCCGCCTATCGAGAGAGGGTTGGAAGAATACGTTAACTAAAGCAAGAAGTACTTCTAGAGATGGAAGCAACCTTGTGTTCACCACGTTCATCCCGGTTTCACCATAGAGATATGGGAATGTGGCCAATCACCAAGAGGTGTATGCCAAGGAAAGGTGGAACCTTAGTCATCTTTAAGGCAATTAACAAACTTGCGACGTTTGTACTAATTATTCTTTCCCCCTTCTGATTCATCCATAAAGACTTGCCATCGCATACCACGATCCTTTGTATAAACTTCACAGTCAGTCTCGAACTCAGTATCATGTATATCATGTATCTAGTATCTTGCATCACATTAGCTTAGGTTTATTTTCATCACAATTTACTTTATTAATGCAACTTTAGTTTATCTGCACAATTTTATTTTACCGCAATTTACTTTCCTGTACAAACACACAATCTTTATTAATTGTAAGAACTGGTCGCATATATCACAAATGTAACACATTAACGACAACAATCCCTATGTTTGACCTCGGATTACTATGAGAAACTTGCGTTGGAACAGGAAACTTCTGACAGCACATAACATACTACTAGCATTTCATTAATAATACATACATCTAGAAGTAGTATCACATAAAGTGTAAATAAGCATAACACAGCATCCACACTCCATCTCCATCTTTCCAAGTTATCAAGTTTATGGCAACATGAGCTTGTATGATTCACATTCATCATTGTCCATATCCATTTATGCTTAGAGAATCAATTTACGAGTCTACAAGGCTCTCCAGGGTGACACGCTTGGTCTAGCATAACCCTTATCAACTAATTCTTGTAACTTCACCTTCAGTTCCTTCAATTCAGCATGCTCCATTTTATATGGAGCTTGTGATATAAGATTCATGCCTGGAATTAGGTCAATGGTGATTTTTACTTCCCTATCGGGGCAAGCCTGACAACTCTTCAGGGAATACATCTAGAAACTCCTGAACTACTGGTATGTCTTCAGGTTTCAATTTTTCATCCTGGGAGACCATTACATGAGCTAGATAGGCCTCACATCCTTTTCCCATCATCTTTCTGGCTTTTACTACTGAGATAAGGCTACCTGAAGTTAACCCCCTACATCCCACAAGAACTACTTCCTGCTTCCCTAGTCTTCTGAAGGTCACCTCCCTTTTATAGCAATCAACAATAGCATGTTACTTACCCAAGAAGTCCATTCCCATAATTGCGTCAAACTTTAGCAAGTCTATGGGAATTAGGTCGACATAAAAATCTTGGCCTTCAATAAACACATCACAACTCCTATACCAATCACTTACTACTATTACATCTCTCATAGGAGTAGAGATAAACAAATCATCTGACATGCCCTCAGGTAACCTATCTAAATGTGATGCAAACATGCTAGATACAAAGGAACGTATGGCACCAGGATCAATTAAAACATAAGCAAACTGATTACATAAAGTCATATGACCAGTCACCACATCTGGAGCTTCTGCGGCTACCTGGTGCGTAACTGCATACGCACGCCCTTGCTACTGCGGTCATTCTACCACACCCTTCAGCTTTGCACCACTTGTCCCTTCTCTTCTATTCCCAACCCCTCTCGACTGGTTAACAGTCTGAGAGGTCACCTATTGCACTGCCTGGACCCCTCCGGTTAACTGGGGGCATTCTCTCTTGAAATGACCTGTTTCCCCACACTGGAAGCAAACACCACTCTCGCTGTAGCATAACCCAAAGTGTTTCTTACCACAGTTCTGACACAAGGGCTTCCAGTCTATACTGGCGACTGGCTCGCCAAAATGTGCTACGCCTGGTCGACTAGCTACGCGAGCCGAGGTTGAGGCCTCCTCCTCTTTTCTTTCTGCTAATCCACACTTCTAGACCTGCCCATACTTGACTGGCCTGAAACTGGGGATTGAAATTCCCTATCCCTCGACCCCAAAGACATTGCTTGGTCCTTTTGCACTTGCTCATCATCCGCAAACTCCGCTCAACTCGAATAGCAAGTTTCCACCAGTTGGTTAAAATCCAACCAGTTAGTTGTAGAAGTTACTAGAGTTCTAATCTCCTTTCTCAAACCATTCTCGAACCTTCTACATCGGTCTTTTTCTTCTGCTATAATGGGAAAAGCATACTGGGATAGTTTAGTAAATTTTTGTTTATACTCGGCCACTGTCAATGTTCCTTGCACCAACCTAAGGAACTCATCTCTTTTCACCTCTCGAAAAGAGTTAGGGTAATATTTGTCCTCGAAAGCCTTCCTAAATTCAGGCCACAACAAAGCACTTGAGCTGTTCCACCTAGCGAATACAACTTTCCACCATTTTTCTGCTCCTTTTTGCAACAGGAACACAGCCAACCCGACCTTACGGTCTTCCGAACAGTTCATCATGTTGGAACATTTCT
>NC_052351.1:70167214-70221067 GCF_009727055.1 Benincasa hispida | reverse complement strand
ATGTCCAACTGAATATAAGAATAAACATGGGGTTCCCAAAAAGAAAATTAAAGTTCACAAGGTCCCAGACTCTTCTCCAAATATGTGGTGACATCAAAACAATGCTTAATCCTAAAGCTTTGTTATCGCTTCGATATTCCGAACTTTGAGTTTGGCACCCAGTGGTTTGACACATAAGAAATACATTTTCATTCTCAGCCTTTCATATGCATTAATGTTAAATAAAAATATAAACATGTTGGAAATAATCTTAAGACAACTTACTCGCTCTCTCATTAATCATGGCATTTAATAATCAATTATACGGGTTAAACCTTAGTTGAGAACGAGGCACTCTAGCTTCAAGCTCCCAACATCCATTCATGGCAGAGATCATACTTCGGTCCCGTTACGAAGCCGTTAGCTTAGGAGACCATTACTTTGGGGAGCCTCTGCATATAAAGAAAACTACGCTTAACGTTGTTACAAAATGGTGGGGGAAGGTAGTATACTAAGTACCCTCAACACCTATATTACTTTGCCTTGTGATACCTTCTATATGTGTGCTCTGGTACCGATTTCATTAGTAAGAAGACGTTTAATTCATAGAGAAACTTCGATGCATTCATAACTTTAGGCATAGCACTTACTAAGCTTTTCGCATAGAGCTATTCCATTTACTATTCCATAATTGCTATTGCATTCACATATATTATAACATGTTCAAATTGCAATACCACTGTTCACTCTCACAGTCTCAAAGTTACAGTGACACGCATAGGCATTATTAAAACTTCATTTAATAACTTAAAACATTCATGCTTAAGAATGCCATAATCCCATTTAAACATATGAGTATAAAACTTTAGTTGCTTGGAAAAAACCCCGATGACTTAGCATTGAAATTCATTTGGAACGTATTCCCTTTTTGTTACATTATTTAAAACATTTAGTCACTCATAGGTCTTTAGGCCTGGTTCTTCCTAAAGCTTTGTAGGGCTCTCATCCCTATATGATGTAAGCTCCTACACATTAAAAGGAATAAGAGTTTAGTTGCCACTTTGGCTCCCTTTTAGGCTAACTCTCTATTTAAACCAAGCTTCATACTTAGCAAGGGTTTGCCTTATTCGGTCTCACACTTCCTCCAGATTTCACTAGCTATTGATAGCTGGTAGAAATGTAAGCTATTGTAGCCTTTTACTTTGAAATTATGAGGGCTAACAAGAAGAATATGCATTGATAATACTAATAATTTTATTGGTGAAATGAGCTTGCGACGATCAGCACTATAATATCCTTGCTGACCCTGAATCATGCACTATACGGTGTCAAAATGTCATATTTTTGTTAGTTATCGTAGGAATCGATCGCATGCGCTAAAGCCAGGACCATCGTAAGTTGATCGCTATGCCATTGATGCCAGACCATCGCAGGTTGATCGCATAATCGCTCTCGATTGAGGCGTCCCCGGAGAGCGCATAATTTAGGATGGTGTGAACGGTGATGGCTGGGTTAACGTGTCTGATTCCACCGGGAGGTAAATTGTTGGCTAAGGGTTCCAATGAGCGATAGAGGGGAGGTGGACCGCAACCGCTTTGGAGATGGTGCGACTGTGGGTTATTAGTGAAGGGGGTTCATGCGTTTGCATCCCACCAGATTATGTTCAGTAAATGGTAGTTGGGGAGGCTTGGTATAAGCGTTTGGACTTCGACCATAGATGACGGACGCATCACTGGTCTTAGCTGTGGTCTTTACCCTTTGAAGTGTTTAGGGGCAGACTGTGGGTTTTATGTCGGAGGTTTTTAGCCCTAGCAAAGAAGTTTTGGACTGTAGGGTTTTACAGGGTTCTCTTTGGAGCTTGCCTTGGCCAAAGGCTTTTCATGGAATGGTGGAAGGAGGTTTGCTAGGAGCGGCCGCAGTGACGCTGAGCAGAGTGGTAGCGCCGTCGTAAGAGAGCTTTTACAATCTTTTTGGCAGGGACGTGAGGTTTGATTTCCTAGGGCTAGGTTGGTGGTGAACTCGAAATGAAGAGGCAAGAGAGGAACTTACCAGCGAATCGTTGCCTAGCTGTAGCTTTTGGTTCTGAGAATCTGTTATGCGTGACGACAATTTGTTCACCGGAGATTGCTGAGCGAGAGAGGAAATTGTTATGCGTTTGATGGTCTGGGTATCTAGGTTTTCTGAAGAAATGGAGGTTCGTAGGTGCAGTGAAATGAGAAGAAGATAAATGGTTTGGTTCAAGTTGAGGTTTTTGTAAGGGGAGAGGGATGATCTGGCTGATAGTCAGTGGTGGCGCCTGAGTCTGAACAATTACTGCAAAGTGGAAGGTCGCTCGTTTAGCAAACAACTTTTTTTTTTTTCAAGTGTTTTTGTGTCTTTTCGAGACGCGTCCTTTCAACTGCCCCCTGCGTTAGACTTGTGTCTAACGACATTCCAATGTTTCAGTTTTAATTATACATAATTTTCTTAAGAAAAACAATCAAATTTCCATTGTAAAAGGCAAAACAATAAACTTAAAACCTTCAAATAACTAAAACTAACAAATTCAAACATAACTTAAATACAGGAATGCCCAAAAGTGAATAGGTTGAGAGAGGCGTCCCTGGAAGATGTGGTGTTACAAAACCGCACAGATGCCTCGACGCGAGCTTCAACTTGTTCGCCATAGCGCGAGAAAGTTTGACTTTTGGCATTCCACTTCGTGTTTTTCAAGGTACGGCTTAACCCTTTGTGTTTACTTGCTTTGAATGCATACAAGTGCCGTCTTCTTGCATATATATCCACCAGATACCGTAGGAAAGATCATTTTTAATTATGAAGGGCCCGCACATCTAGATTTCAATCCCTGGGAAAACAAAACGCAGCATGAGTTTGAAACAATCAAACTTTTCTACCAACAAAGTACCCTTCTTGCTGATGCGTTGTCGTGCCAACGCTTTGTCTTTTCCCCTTGAGATCTTGTTGTTTTCTATGCATTCATTCGCCATCTTGAGCTCGTTTGAGCTGAAGCTTGCGTTGAACGCCACGTCGCATCTGGATTCATATTCCAACTTCTTTACTGCCGCAAAATTTCCTTATGGCGTTTCAACTTTATAAGAAGGACTGACATGCTTTTACCAACTTAAAAGTGAGTTAAGAGAGACATGAGCCTATAGGCATTTTTGTATGCCGTCCCTTGTAGGCCCAGGTGCTTCATCCAGCCTCTGCGCCAATCTTTCCAACATTGTTGCTGACACGTTTTTCCAAAATTGATTTGATTTTCATCGATTTTGAAAATTTCTTGGCCTGACGCATTTGTTCTAAATGGTGGTAGGCGATGGTCATTGCATACATTCGATTGGTTAGCAATCTTGGTGCCTGACACTATTATTTTTTGCAAATAATATTGAGAATGATTCGCGGATTGATATAACATGACTGTACCTTCATTCACTTATCCAGACGCGTTCTCGGCATTCCATAAGTGTGTTGGAAAATATTCCTCATAAGAAATTTAGATACAGTAGATGCATTGCTTTCTTGGCACAGGCTACTGCCTCTACCCAAACTTAGAATACATAGTCTGACGCCAACAAATATATTGCTAACCCACAAGACGAGGGAACGGGCCATAAAATCTATTCCACCAGACATCAAACAACTCCATTTTTCAGAATATTATTCAAAGGCATTACGTCCCTTGAAGAAA
The DNA here is from genome assembly GCF_009727055.1 of Benincasa hispida. Taxonomy (NCBI): domain Eukaryota; kingdom Viridiplantae; phylum Streptophyta; class Magnoliopsida; order Cucurbitales; family Cucurbitaceae; genus Benincasa; species Benincasa hispida. Next base: position 70,217,400 of record NC_052351.1, on the reverse strand, counting down.
AATTATTCCCTGTGCATTGGCAGGGGCACAATTTTGGAACAAACTTCTCGTGCATCCTTAAAAAGGGTGGGCCAAAACGTAACCGCATTGAAGGGGACTTTCGCTGTTGTCCTTTGCCACCAAAATGCCCACCTAGGAGATTATTGACAATCGGCCAGGATGCATTGTTGTCTTTCTCCTCTGGGATCGCATCGACGCAGATAGAGTCTAGGCCTTGTTTGTATAGAAACGATTCATCCCAGATAATGTACAAACTTTACTGTCATGGACTAGTCGTTTCTTCTACTGGAAATTGAAGTTAGGGAATGCCTTGGTGGTTCAAATATTAACTATATCAGGCATAACCAAGGTTCCCTGCTTCAATTCTAAATAGGCCTCTACATCAAGGAATGCGTCCTTGATGTCATTCTTAGGACTTGCATTTCTTTGATTTCAAGCCTTAGACAGGTGGTCAGCCACGCTGATTTTTGTTCCCTTTTCTATCTTGGATGTCAATGTTCAAATTCCTTATAGTAGTGACCCATCTTTCAGTTCTCGGCTTTTGTGTCCTTCTTGCTCATCAGGAACTTGATGCTGAAGTGGTCGGTAACTATATTGGTCGGCTGACTGCACCAACTAAGTAAGAACGAAAATTCTTCCATACCGAATTACTTACAGTCAACACTCTTTCTTAGTAGTTGTTAGTAGTTCCTGAAGAGTCGTTTAATGTATTTTGGACGTGTAAGGAGATGGTGATGTATCAAGTTTCCCCTTTCTGCCTAAAACATAGTTCCCACTGTGACATCACTCGCAGTCACATATAAATTGAAACGCTAGCGTTCCAGTTCCGGGTGCTATTAACATGGAGCTGTTTGTCAACGATTAATTCAAGGTTTCGAATCGCACTATCAGTGCAGTCTTTTTCAAAACAAGGGCGGTTCGCCTCCAATGTACTTAGAGGTCGCGCAATCTGAGAAAAGCTTCTGACGAACCGTCTATAGAAGCCGACATTGTCTAGAAAACTTTCTATTAACGTTTTGAATTTGCTGGTGGTGGAAGTTTTGCTATTACATCAATCTGGTCCATCTACTTCCTCCAAGCCAGGCCTTTGGATACTTTAATGCCCAAAACAATTCCTTTTTGTCCCACCATGAAGTGACATTTTTTCCCCAATTTCAAAACTAAGTCTTGTTTGCCCACACGAGCGAGGACGGCATCTTAAGTTATCCAGGCATGAGCTGAAATGAGTCTCTAAAGACTAAAAGTCGTCCATTTTGAAGATTCCACAGCCTTCTCTAGGAAGTCAGAGAAAATGAGGGCCATTCATACAGGCGTTGAAAATGTCCTTGGTGCACTGCATAGGGCACCAAAGGGGCTGCGTCTGAATGCGAAAGGTGCAAGGGACAAGTGAACGTGGTTCTTCTCTTGAACTTCCGAATCTATTAAAATTCTGGTTGTAACCAAATAACATCGAGAAAACAATAAAAACTCTTTACCTTCAAGTTCTGATCAAGCATCTTAATCGATTTGAAAGAAAGAGGAAAGTGGGTCCTTTTTTATTTGCTGCATTGAGGTTATGTTTTTCGATTAATCCATACAAATTCGCTTAGCCTGTGACAGTTCTTGGAAGGAATGAGTTCATTGATTTGCTGTTTACTTATCACGGTCGTTCCCCTTGTTTTCATTGGAACACATTGAAGGCCTAACCCAACTTGCTATAGGATATCGGATAAATAACTCCTGGTTTCCAGCATTTCAGAATCTCCTCTTTTACCACTTTTCAAATGGGGGTTAAGCTTTCTATTGAGATGGCTCGATTGACCCCGTTATCCCTTCTCGCTCCAGCCTGAATTTGTGTGCATCAAATAGGATGGACTCTCATTCCACAAAATATGCTTGTCAAACGCGTCCACTTCCTATTGCCGTGTTTTTGTCTTCTTCAACATCTGCAAAGTAATCATTCAATTAGTCTTTGTTGAGATTAGCAGAAATGATAAACAGGCAATGTATTATTAGTTCCAAGAAAAGGCGTATTATTTCAAGATGTCGAGAGCTGTAACTATTTTTTAATTCGAGTTCATTGGTGGTTGTATCAAACTTGAAGGACTGTGTTGGATTTGTCTGTCTGCTCAACATCGAGACCTTTCTGGCAGTTCAGAGATTCCTTACAGGGTTTCCCATCAAACGCAGAGAACTTCACATACTTTCGTGAGTCTCTTCTTACAGTTCAACTCTTGAATATTGTATTAGCTGACAATTTCATCACTGGTTTTGGGAATTAATTGTGTAGCACATTATAATTTCACATTTATCATTATTCTCCTGTGCATGGCTGGCTCCCCTTTATGCACGTCTTCATCAGAACTTTACCGAGGTAGATCTATTATAGTGCAGTCCAAGCGATGATTGGAACCTCCCTATCTGCTTCATAATCCAGAATAATGAAGTCTGTGGGAATATGAGACTTGTTCAACCTTCACCAAAGAATCTTCAATCTTCCTCTTTCGGGTACTTAATGTCCTATCAGCGAGTTGAAGGGTGACAGAAGTAGGATTGCGATGCCTCGCCAAATCCTTCAATTTTCTTAAAAACTGAGAATAGGGGCATTGAGATGATGCTCGCTCCTAGGTCGCACAATGCCATGACCCACATCTAATCCTCCAATTGAACAAGGAACTATGAAGCTCCTGGATCCTTTCTATCTCTGTGGTATCTTTGTTGCTTTACTAACGGTCGTTGACATTCCTGCTTAGTGCCTATTATTTCTTTTCTCACTAAACTTTTCTCTTTTTCGTCAAAATTGTCCTTACAAAAACTTCACCGTTATGTTTGGCATTTTTGCTTCCCAACGCTTCTATGAGTGGAAATGTTTTGAATGGTGCATAGTTTGCTTATAAATAGCTCGAGAAAGCGCTATTGAACTAATTATCATTCTTCTTCATTCTAGACGCCTGGGGAATTGGTGTACGTCTTCAGAGGCACCTGCTACTTTTTCCATTGTATGATGTGCTGGATTTTCCGAATGGCTTGTATTTTCTGCGTGTTCTCTCTTCCTGACCGTGAAAATGTAATGCATTCTTTGAATGACTTATTGTTTCTTGGACTTCATCGTTCATTTCTGCAAGGGCTCTTCCGACTCCTCGCAACGTCACTGCGTGGACAGTTGCTCTTTCCCGTTATTTCCCCAGGTTGTCTCTATATTGCTAGGTTGAATTACCTGGCTGTCACTGCTTTTTTCAACTCGCTTGCAATCTGCCCCATCTGGATATTCCAGGTTTCTTTATTGATGATGCCTGGCTTCTTCAGCATTATGCGTCGTTCTGGGCTATGTATTCCTTCAATACGATTTCCAGCGAAGAGATCCAAAGAAACTCGATTGCGTGGGGCTACCTTATTGAGGTATGTTGATGGTCTGTTGATTGCATTTTGTGAATGCGTTTGTTGAAGACAGGCGGGTCCATTCCGTTTACTGATTGGCTCGCGCCTGCGGGTGGATGGCTCTTACTGATTTCCTCCTGTCAAGAAACAATTTGCGATGTTTCTTCCATCTAGGGTTATAAGTATTTAGAAAAATGGATTATTTCTTGAATGAACAACAATACTTGACTGAGGGTTTTGAGGACACTCAGTATATGAGTGAAAATCTCCGCATCCCACACAGGTTACCATGGGTTGCCCAAACGCCTCCACTTGATTCACCTTCTGCTGGTTTGGTGCGTTACCTAGCGTTATGTTCTGTAGAAGGCTGGTCATGGTAGCCACTTGAGCGGAAAGCGTGGCTATCGTGTTGGCATCAACAGAGTTAATGTTCTGAGATCTTCTTCTTCTGTCATTTCTTCCATCGTATGTGTCATCTACCCACTCCATGTTATGTTTGGCAATGCGGTCTAATATTTCTTTAGCTTCAGTATAGGATTTGTCCATTAGTCCTCCGGCTGATGCTGCATCTGCTGCCATCTGTGACGCCCTGTTTAGTCCGCCATAAAATGTCTCCATCTGAATAGTCAAAGTTCATGATTTCCCGACGCCTCCTCGCATTGGTGGTAGGTGGGAAGTATTTCTGCATAAACTTTTCCACCAACTTTTCCCATGTAGTGATTTCCCCAGGCTCTAATGAACTCACCCATTGCTTTGCGTCCTCTCACAAAGAATGGGGAAACAAGGAGAGCTTGATTGCCTCTAGTGTGATTCCAGGAATCACAAAGGAATTGCACGTTTCCAGGAAACGCTTCATATGGGCATGAGGATCTTCGCCATGGCTACCCCGAAATTGCCCAGCAGTCTGGAGCATTTGGAGCATAACAGATTTCATTTCAAACCTGGTTCCATCACACGTCGGATATATGATTCCTGGAGAGAAATCATATAGCACAGGGGACGTATATTCTCTCATAGGATGCGTGTTGTTGTTTGCCATCAGGATTGGGTTCTGTTGCTAAGCTAGTTGCTGATTTTGTTGTTCTTCCACCATTGCTCTTTCCCTTTCTTGCTGTCTGAGTAACTGTTGCCTCAACCTTCAATGACAGTTGGATCGATTCCTATGTCGAAAGGTCCGTTCAATCTCGAGGTTGTATCTGTACTCAGGAGTGTTCTCCCTGTTCATACACGTTCACAAGCCTAGGCGTAGCTTGTAATACTTCCCTTAATTGAAGTGTCCCTACAACAAATACAAATGGAATTTCTGGTTAGTTCTTGTTGCTGAATCCCCGACAACGGTGCCAAAAACTTGTTCGCTTGCTATCGTGAGATGCTTTAGGAGTGTATAAAGTAAAACAGATTGGAAGAATAAAGTCTAAGTGTTGCGTTCTGCCTTGATGCGTTTAAATGAATGCAACGTGTTAGGGCATTAGTATTATGCACAGAAGGCACACAACTCCTTATAATAACGTTCAAGTTTTCCTAGATTAAACCCAAATATAAATCTAATCTAGGTTCCTGGCAAGTTCAGGGTCGATCACAGGGATTCAGTTTCACTAACACAGATTATGCGTTGTACTTGCAGTAGGAGGTTTTTCCTAAATAAATGTGAAAGATGTATTATTTACACTAACATGCTATGCCTGTGCAAGACAATACAAAGGAGTTGAGTGGAAAATGAAGGATCATGTGAAAATAGAATTTAAGTAGGTAGACGCGTCGGTTAAAGATAATTGCACACAACTGATGTAATGTGGATGAAATGGGATGGGTTGCTTATCTTTCTGTTCATACGTTAGACATCATTCAACACTTCTCAATGTGAATAACATAGAAGCCTATCTCTAGGGTGCATGCGTCTAACTTAGAATGCAAGAAACACCAGTAAGTCTATCTCTAGATGTACTAGGCGTTCTAGTTAATGCGACTTAGCTATTCTTTCGAACAAATAAGTAAAGAAACTTTCACCAAGTTGTCAAGTTGGTTTAGGCGTTGGAATAGAATTATGCATGAAGTACTAATGCTTTCAATATAAACAGAAGATAAACAATAGCAAAAGTGATGATCAAATATATGAATTTTATAAAAGATTAATGAGTCTTTACAAAGAACTATATTCAATTAAAATGAAATGAAAATGATATTAAGAGAGAAACTGAGTCAAGCCAAAGAATACAATCTCTTGTAGTTCTTTGGCTCAATCTTGTTGTGTACAATCACTTTAAAGAGCCGAGGACAGAGTATCTTTCTCAATAATAACTTTCTCCACTCCCTGGCCGGCAGTGGTGGTGGTTCTCAGCTCCTTCGATCGTCTTACACCTCAGCACAGCTTGTACAAACTAAAACTAAGTCTACAAATTTACAGAGAGTATGAAGCTTCTAATTGTCTGAACTTAATTCTGGAGGGTCTTCTAGTATTTATAGGCATTGGTCTCGTCCACTTAAAGGATGGGCTGCATTTAAGTCCATGCCCTGGTCAACATTAAATTCCATGTCCTGGTTGGCCGCTTGACCTCTGGAAGCTTTTCAGACGCCGCCTGCTACTGGAGCTTTTCAGACGTCGCCTTGTTGCAGGTGCCCATGCTTTGGCAAATGGTGATGTGACACATCAGTCGGAGCAAGTGAAGTCTTTATGCGTTGAATTCCCTGACGGCAGTGGCCATTGTTAGCGCGTTTCCTACGCACTTGTCGTTGAAATCCTGCAAAGTAGTGCGTTAGCGCCGCGATTTTTAGTGATAAACTTCTTTTACATGAAATTGCTATTGTTTAAGTAAATCCATGCGTTTCTATTAAAAATGAGGAGAGTTTATCATTAAAAACCCTAATTGTTCTAACTTAAGAGCAAAGATAACTTGTATTTTTACAAGTTATCAGAAAATGAGACCAAACTGGCAAGGTACAAACCTATAAAGCCAGACTCGTGGCAAAGGGTTGTACCCAAAGAGAAGGGGTTGATTATAAAGAAACTTTTTCTCCTGTTGCCATGATCAAATCAATAAGAATACTTCTTGCCATTGCCACATATTATGACTATGAGATACGGCAAATGGATGTCAAGACAGCTTTTCTAAATGGCTATCTTGATGAAAGTATTTTTATGTCTCAACCAGAAGGGTTCATCGAAAAAGGACAAGAACAGAAAGTTTGTATGCTTAATCGATCCATTTATGGATTGAAACAAGTATCCAGATCCTGGAATATAAGATTTGACACTGCGATCAAATCTTATGGCTTTGAACAGAATGTTGACGAATCTTGTATATACAAGAAGATAGTCAACAAAACTGTAGCATTCTTAGTTCTATATGTTGATGTATCTTGCTCATTGGGAATGAGACAAGTTTTCTTGTTGACGTAAAGAGATGGTTAGCAACATAGTTCCAAATGAAAGATTTGGGTGATGCTCAGTATGTCACACCCCGCACCAGATTACCGTCCTAACCTGGATGGAATAGTGACTGCAGTACTTACCAACCCTTTTGGTGGCACTTATTGCCTATCTTACTTGTTAAATATTGCTCAAACCCTGAATACATACATATTAACTCATAACCTAACATATTTACCTTATAGGGTTTCGCAGCATTGTTTATATATGAATATTACAACTTAGTGAGCCCCATCAAGAATACTAGTCACTAAACAGACACATGTGTACTAACTAATACAGGTCTTCAATTACTCTTCCTACAACCTGTTTCTTTGAGTGGCAGAGCAGCAGCAGAAAAGTCTTCTGGGAACTGACTGCTACCTGAAAAGGAAAACATTTGAAAACATGAGCTAAAAGCCCAGTGAGTGACAATAAAAACATAAATCTCATGCTTAAATGGAAAGCTCGAAACCATAATACTGGAACTAAAATATACTAAGAAAATGTGTACATAAAACCTTTAAAACCATTGTATCTAAAACCTAAATCTTAGCTGAGAATGAACATTCATCGCTCTAATTCCCAGTGCCAAGCCATGGCCAGATGAAACCTCTACTTCGGTCTCTTCATAGTGAACTATGGCTAGAAGAGATCCCTACGTCGATCTCTTTAAATATACCGATGGGCATCTCAAGCAACTTCCTTTAAACATAAACATTGATAACAACTCTTAAACGCCATTAAACATCATTATTCCCTAGTTGAGAATGAGCATACATCGCTCTAGCTCCCAACATCTATTATCGGCCAAGAGACCTATACTTCGGCCTCTCATTCAGACCTGCCTACGTGCACGTGGAGTTTTCTATGTACCATCAACACCTTAGGTACATTTATTTAGATACCTTCCTTACCTTCAATATCCGGCTCACTTAAGCTATTAAGTTCTTGAAGAGCATTAAAAGAATAGCTCTCAAATATAGCATAGAAAACTCTTTAGGATACCTTCCCTACCTTAAGTATCCCTTTTCATTATGTTTAGGAATACCAACGCATGTACTTTGACAACCTTAGGTATTTAAAACATAGTACATCAAGCTTCATTCAACCTTAGCTTTAACCCTAACGCATGCTTCATACTTTGTAAAATAAGTTGGTTTAAATCATGTTGAACTAGCTTGTAAAAACCACTAGCATGCGTTAGACATGGAAAACATACTTGGAAAACTCATACATTAGTAAACATCATGTGTTGATCATGCTTTCAATCATAGAAATAAGTTTCTTCGAATCACATAAAATTTGGCATGAGAATAACCTTGCTTAATCCCTCGACGTCATATTACTTACGTGCACGTGCTTATAACTGAGTACCGTCATACCTTAGGTACTTGACTAGGATACTTTCTCATTGTCCTTCAGTATTCTTAGGATACCTTCTCATTGTCCTTTAGTATCCGTCGTATAACTAGTTATAAGCATTTAGTTGAAAACTAAGGCGTGCTCACATCATCATACTAGTTCATCCATCATACTAGTTCACCATAAAAATGGAGTTACTAAAACATGCTGAAAGTATTTGGACAAGATAACATATTTAAATCATGTCAATTTCCATGGAAAACATGCTTTACTTAGCATGAGAAATAGCTTCAAACATATGTTGCTTGGCACTTCATTTAAACACTTAGCCTGAGAAATAACTTCAAAGAAATCATAGTTTCTAAATCATTAAAACATTAAATCATCACATAGTCACTCACAGCTCGTTAAGGCTCTTAACGGGTAATACACCTCTCCTAGCTCTTCTTGGCCTGAAAGGACATAATTCCTGGTTAAATTCCTTAGAATTTTTAATAGAATACCTCAAATAGTTCATGTACTGATGGAACTTTCTTCAACAACATTGCTAGCGAGACAACCATTATGAGTGAATTCATCCTCATGAGCGAGATTAAGCATTTCTTTAACAAACTTCAACCTAGCGATACTCACCATACCAGCGAGATTGAGATTTCCTTCTTGAGTGAGATCCTCATCACAAAATCAATGAGATTATCATCCTGAGTGAGAACCTCATCCTCTTCATCTCGCTCTTGCTCTTCACGGTGAGCTATTTGCTTGTTCTTCCCAAGCAGCTGTGTGCTTCTGCACAGATTCTCTATTTCAAATTAAAAAATTCATAACTCAAAATCCTGAACTCTTTTCAAGAAACTTCCTTCTACAAACTTGTTTAGAATTGAGTAAATATGTCAAAATATCAGCCGAAAATTCCTTATAGTTTGGCCTGGAGATTCCAATCTTCACCTAGGGCCCTGATTAATCCGAGATTCTGCCTCTTCTATAAATTCCTCACTTTTTGTTCTTCTTCTCCTGTAATCTTTCTCCGGCAAGACAACCTCGAAAACTAGATTCTCCCATCTTTCAAATGGCACTGATTTCACTAAATTTGCTCATGTAGATTGCCGAAACTAAGCTTTCAAAATTCCTCTTTCTTTTAATCTTCCTGCTGCCTCCCAAGTTCAAGGGTTAACCGCCACGTCACCCTATATTTAGTGCCTCCAGCCAAACCAATAAGTGAGCTTCCTTATTTTGTGTTTTTCTTTTCCTTTCTCTATAACTCCCATAAATAACATGGATTTTCACTTATTAGATAATTAACATATCATTCCTTTGGCTAAACATAGTTGTCTAGGAAATTTAGAATTCAGGGTTTACACAGTATGTTCTAGGAATACAGATCTTTCAAAATCGAAAGAATAGAACATTGGCACTATCTCAGGTATCTTATATTGACAAGATGTTGTCAAGGTATAATATGCAAAATTCCAAGAAAGGTTTATTACCTTTTAGGCATGAAATTCATTTTTCAAAGGAAAAATGTCCTAAGACACCTCAAGAAGTTGAGGAGATGAACAGAATTCCATATGCATCTGCAGTTAGGAGTTTGATGTACGCTATGTTGTATACATGCCCTGACATATGTTTTGTAGTTGGAATCGTTAGCAGGTTCCAATCCAATCCAGGACAAGGTCATTGGACCACTGTAAAAAATATCCTCAAGTATCTAAGGAGAACAATATACTATATGCTTGTGTATGGACCTAAGGATTTGATCCTTACAGGATACACTGATTCTGATTGTCAGACTGATGTAGATTCCAGGAAATTTACCTCAGGATCAGTTTTCACTCTTAACGGAGGAGCTATGGTTTGAAGAAGCATCAATCAATGTTGTATCGCTGACTCCATAATGGAAACAGAATACGTGACTGCATGCAAAGATGCTAAAGAAGCAGTATGGCTACGCAAATTCTTGGCTGATTTGGAAGTCGTTCCAGATATGCACCTGCCTATCACATTGTATTGTGACAATAGTGGTACTGTTGCCAACCCAAAGTAACCCAGGATTCACAAACGTGGAAAACACATTGAAAGAAAGTACCATTTCATCTGAGAGATAGTACACAGAGGAGATGTGGTCACAAAGATTGCCTCTGAAGACAACCTTACTGATCCATTCACAAAGGCCTTCTCGGCTAAAGTATTCAAGGGAAACCTAGTTGGACTAGGACTTCGAGTAGTGTAATCTAGGGAAAATGGGAGAATGTCTATGTGAAGGAACTCTTAGTGAAGAGCATCCGTGAGCGCGTTCGGATCTTTCTGATTTCATTGTGATTGGAATATAACACATAGATTCTAATAGATAGTTATGCAAATTAACACTAATTAACGGCATACTTCGAACAATAAAACACAAGGGAAAGAGTTCTCATACCAATTGAAGACTCTCTTCAAACGTCAAACTCAAAGCAGCAGAAGAACCTCTACACGCTCTATCGCCTAGTAAATCAGTCAGCAGCGGCAGCAACACGAATAGTCACGAACAAGTAAGAAGCGGGGACAACACCACTAGTTGAATCCCTTGGTATTCTCGGAGTGAGAATCCAAAGTGTGGTCTTTGGTGAATTTAGTAGAGGTAGGAGAAAAGACAGATCGTGTAGACAATAAGCAAGTAGGAGAGAAAAAGCTATCGTATAGCAGGGATGCTTATCATTTAGATGAAGCTACACGATCGTGTAGGTTTTACTAAGCGATCATTTAATAAAAGATAGACGATCGTATAGAAAATGTGGCACGCTATGCGATCGTTCAAGAAAGCTAAGCAATCGTTTAGGGAAAGGCATGCGATCATTTAAATGCTAGTGTGCGATTGTTTAGACGATGAGATACTATCGTATAGGCTCTCAAGCTAGGCGATCATTTACGTTTTCACACCGATTGCGAATTTTCGAACTACTTGCAAAATGAAACCAATTTTCATTTTATTCATTGGTTACCATAACTGAATGTGGCTGCTCCCACTAACGCACAATTGTGGAGAATAATATGGCCAATTATCTCATAATTAATCAATTTAATAATAAATGAATATAATCATATTATATTCTTATCCTATAGTTTGATATCACATATCTACTATAGTAATTTCTATTCCACTTGATATAAATCATATTTATATCTAATTTCCTCCAAAATAATGTATCTCATATATTTAACCAATTATATCATATATAAATAACAAGTTCAATTATATCATATTTAATCGAATTTCCTCTTGTCAATTTGAACATTTCAAACTGACCCAAATACTGATTCTCGACTTTATCAAGCTACTTAGGGGACCTAATGGACTTGTGGCTCGAAGCTCCAATGGTCCATGAATAGCTGACTAAACTCTTTAGCCATGAGATCCACCATCCATTAACTGTCAGGCATTCCACTAAAGACCAACAACTGAACTCTTCTTACCACAAATATATCGGATATAACCAATCATGAGTACGATGACCCTTCACAGATGCTCGTAAGTACAACTGGGCCAATTTACCATTTTGCCCCTGTAGTTACATCTCACTCCTTAAGTACCACTGATTCCTCTAATGAACAATACAGAATATCCCAACTATGTGTGAACACCTCTCGGGTCAAGAAAAGGTGTGTGGCGCCACATCGTTCAAGGCCTGGGAATCAGCCCTTAAGGGAGCTATGTATCTATTTACCCCTACTTCAGGGAAGGAGTAAATTCCATCTTGTGTAGTTGAGTTCCCAGCTCCCAAATCAAAGGAATCCCCAAAATGGTAAGTTTGAATCCGTGACCTAGCCACTCGCTCCGATACAAATCAAAGGACTGCCCTCAATGGCAGGAGTTCCCAACTCACTTAAGATTGAGGTCATGATACCTATGGTCATTCTAGTGAAGTGAAGTCTCTGTCATCAACGGTGTCATATAAAGAGACGTTAACACTTCGTGGTCAGGTCTTATACAAACTCTTTGTATAGACGCCCCCCACTCACATGTCCCCTACACGAATGATCAGGATCAAACCATCTGTGACAAGTTACAACACTTGTGACCATTCCACAAAGGGGCTGCATCCATAGTGTTACCAGGATAAGGTTTCCCTCTTATATCCATATACTACATACCATTTTGGTTATCATTCAAGACATGATCCACTTGTATGTCACCACATACATGCTTAAGTTACATACAGATAACTAGGGATTTTATGTTTATTGGTTTGTGGTAAAGCAAATAAAACATACAACTGAGAAAAATCAAGATGTGAAGTAAATATCATATATTATACAACACAAGCATTCGTACAAACTGTTTACAAACTACAGGACACAAGACTTTAGGGCATCAACCCCAACACTATGGTATTAGAGATGCCCTAGTTTATTGTATTTTTCCCATTATGTTTCTCAACATTATTTTGTATATATTTGTTCTCACTGGAGTTTTAGTCCAAGTGGGAGATTGTTGGGAATGTCCTAGAACTCACAGTTCGTGTTAAACATTCTATTTATCAATAATAATGACTTGATGATTTTGCATCTTATTATGAAAATCCAATAAACATATCATTGGCTATAGTCTAAATACTAGAACTTTATGTAGTGACATAAAAAGAATCAAGTTGATAGACTCTGACTTTCAGACTGATAGAGATTCTCAGACATCGACATTAGGGTCAGTGTTCACTCTAAATGTAGGGGCAGTAGTTTGGCGAAGCATCAAGCAAGGATGCATCACAAACTCCACTATAGAAGCCGAATATGTAGCCACTTGTGAAACAGTTATGGAGTGTTTGGCTGAGAAAATTCCTTACAGATTTGGAAGTTACTCAAAATATGTCTTTGACGATCACTCACTATTGTGATAATAGTGGGGCTATGACAAATTCCTCTCGGAGTCATCATAAAGGCAAGCACATCGAACAGTGATCAAGGAGATTGTGCATCGAGGTGATGTGATAGTCACGAAGATCGCGTCGGAGCACAACGTGTTGGGAATGTCTTAGAACTCACAGTTCGTGTTAAACATTCTATTTATCTATAATAACTTTATGTACTGACATAAGCAGGATCAAGTTGACAAACTCTGACTTTCAGACTGATAGAGATTCTCAGAAATCAACATCAGCGTCAGTATTCACTCTGAATGTAGAAGCAGTAGTTTGGCGAAGCATCAAGCAAGGATGCATCACAGACTGCACAATGGAGGTCGAATACATAGCTGCTTGTGAAGCAACTAAAGAGGATGTTTGGCTGAGGAAATTCCTTACAGATTTGGAAGTTGTTCAAAATTGTCTTTGCCGATCACTCTCTATTGTGATAACAGCGAGGCTATGGCAAATTCTAAGGAACCTCAAAGTCATCGTAGAGGCAAGCATATCGAACAGAAATATCATTTGATCAGGGAGATTGTGCATCACGGTGATGTGATAGTCACGAAGATCGCGTCGGAACACAACGTGTTGGGAATGTCCTAGAACTCGCAGTTCATGTTAAACATTCTATTTATCAATAATAATGACTTGTTGATTTTTCATCTTATTATGAAAATTCAATAAATATATCCTTGCCTATAGTCTGAATACTGTAACTTTATGTAGTGACATCAACAACATCAAGTTGACAGTATAGAGCCTAAATGGTTAAGTATATGGATGAAATTGGGTATCTCATCCTGGTAACACTATTGGATGTGGCCCACTCTGTAGTTGTTACAAGAAGTTGTAAAATGCTACAAACAATGTGATCCACAAATGGTTCATGTTGAGACATGTGAGTGGGGGCATCCTATGCAATGAGTTTGCATATAGACTGGACCACGAAAATTGTCACTTTTCTTTATAACGATCGTTTACTGTCAAAACTGACTATTTCATTTATCAAATAACCTAGGTTAACTCGATCTTAATCCTGAGCTGGCTATGAACTCCTATTTATTCGAGATTATCCTTTGATCTGAAAACAGTGAGAGTTGTCCAACAGCACTGCTTAATAAGCTTCCCATTTTGAGGATAAGACCGGATGAATAGCTGGGGACATAGCCTTGCAAGATGGAATTCACTCCTACTCGATTTAGGGTTAGTAGATAGGTTGTTCTCTTAAATACTGGTTCTAGGTCTTAAACAACTGGGGCCCCACCTTCTCATGATAGAGAAAGGATTTGATTCATAGAGATTATGAATCAGAATTGTTCATTAGAGGGTCAGTAGGAACTTAAGGAACGAGATGTATTCATAAGGGTAAAATGGTAATTTTGACCTACTTATGATTACGAACAACCTGTGAATGATCGACTTACTGATTATGGTTATAAAGTGGACATAATATATCTATAGTGAAGATAGTTCAACTATGAGCTATACTGGAGTGTCCCATTAGTTAATGAATGGGGGTTAGATCGGAGTAATGAGTTTAACCGATTAATCTCGAATTGTTGGAGCCCATGATCTGTAGGTCCGCAAGGTCCCTCTACTAGCTCGTAAATGGTTAAGCTTTAGAGTAGCTTGAGAAATTAATTTGAAATGTTCAAATTAAATAGAATAGGATAATATATATTTAAATATGATTTAAATATATGAACATGATTATTGTGTAAAAATTAATTTAATATTTGATATTAAATTAATTAATATTTTAAATAATTTATGAAATTAATTTTAGAAAATAATTTTTCAGTTATTAAAATCAAGATTTTGGTTTTAAAAGAAAAAATGGGAAAAACTGATTTGCATGCACAAAATGGAAAAACTTGATTTTTCAATATCATCTTCTTCATGCTCACACAAAGCCCACTTCCTCTTCTTCATTAATACTCCAAGCATGAGCTGCAAGCCATGCATATCTCTTCTTTGCACGTTCATCTGCAATAAATAAAGAAGATTGGAGTGAATTGAAGGCATGCATTACACAGAAATTTTGAGAGAAAATTTCAGTTGGAATAAGGGTTCTTTGGAAGTATGCTGCTGTGAGTATTTCTCTGTTCTTCATCGCTTCAAGATGTTCTTGAGTCCCACAACTCGGTCTAAAGCTCCAAGAGGATAGTGGGGAAGATCTTGAGGTGGTTCACGGTGATCTTTGGTGAAGACTGATGTTGGTTAATCAAGTTCTTGAAGAGTTCTACAAAGGTATGATCTAAAACCCTCTTATTTAGATGAGCATGCTTTAGTTTCTGTCAAAATTAGTGAATTTGAATGCTTATGGATCCTTGATACTTCCACTACATGTTTTCTTACTCTAACACAACGTTGTTGATCCATTTACAAAGGCTCTTACGGCTAAAGTGTTTGAGGGTCATCTGAAGAGTATAGGTCAACGGGACATACGACATCTTATCTAGGGCAAGTGGAAGATGATACTTGGGTATAGAGTATGTCCTAGTTTATTGTATATTGTACTTGTTTTTTCATGTCTTGTACATTAGTCTCCCAAGGCATTAGGATAAATGGGAGATTGTTGGGATTGGTGTCCTAATTCTCCTAGAGTCTCGTAGTTTGTAAACTTTGTACACATTGTTATTAATAAAATTAGAGTTATTTTATTTACATTTACTCATATCCAATAAACTATGAAGCACAGATACTTCATGTGAGGCAAAGAATTCATATTTAAAATAGGCAACTTATTTAAAATGCTCATTAATCAAGTCCAAAATTAAAAGGAAAAAATAAATAAATAACGGACCAAACCCTAGACTAGAATCCTCTAATCTTCATCATCACATTTGAGTCCCCACAAAGTCTACCAAAATATAAACCATTTGGATATCTTCAATAATTCAATGAAGAACTTCTTCATTTATCTTCATATTTCTCCCTCTCATATTCTTTTTCTTCGCAATATGAGTCACTTTTCTATTGCATTTTATTAACTATTGTACTTCAACATCTTAGATGTTGCTTTTTCTTTTTTTTTTGTATTGTATTGTACTGTTTTGTATTCTATTTTGTGCTATTGTTATTAACTTGTACGCTAAATTTATCTATATCCTAGATTTTTTAAAGAAAAAGAAAATGTATCTTCAACATTTGAGTATCTTCGTTATTTAGAAATATATATTTTAAAAAAATATATAAAAAATGACGCATCCTTAGACGTATTCGTATCTTAGTTTTTAGAAATTGAAGATTCGTCCTATTTGCATCGTATCCGTATCATGTAGCTGTATCTGTGTTGTGCTTCATAGCCAATAAACAAAGATCTGTGGTTATTGTATGTAAAACTTAAGCAGTTATATGAGATATATAAGTGGATCATGCCTTAAGTAATAATCTAAAGGTGTGTAGTATAAGGATTAAGGAGGGATACCTTATCCTGGTGACACTACGATACGACCCGTCTTTTTTTTGGGTTTTTTTTTAGAAAAAAAAGGGTTTTTACAAGTGTTTTTTTATAAACTACTATAGCATATCTGAATCCTGATCATTCACGTGGAGAACAGTGGAGACATGCGAGCGGGGGTGTCTTATATAAAGAGTTTGTAAAAGACCGGACCACGAGATGATTCATTTCTTTATATAACACCGTTGATACTCGAGACATACATCTCACTTAAATGACCATAGGTGACATGACCTTAATCCTAAATGTTTTGGGAACTCCTACCTATGAGGTCGGTCCTTTGATTAGTATGGGTGAAAGTGGCCAGATTGCAAACTCAACATGCCTACCTTTTTGAAGATTTATCTGATTGGGGAGCTGGGAACTCAGTTACACAAGACGGAATTCACTCCTTCCCTAAAGCAGGGGGAAGTAGATAGATTGCTGCCTCAAGGGCTGATTTTGGGTGTTGAACATAGTGGCCACATTCTCTCTTTGGAAGAGAGGACCCAGTCATAGTAGGACTATGACCTATTGTTCATTAGAGGAATCAGTGGTACTTAAGGAGTTAGATGTAACTATAGGAACAAAACGGTATATTGGCCTAGTTGTACTTACGAGCGATCTGTGAAGGGTTATCGCATTGTTTATTGGTTAATATGGACACAGAAATATATCTGTAGTAAGGAGAGTGCAGCTGTCGGTCATTAGTGGAGCGCCCAATAGTTAGCAGATGGTGGATCCCGTGACTAAAGAGTTTAGTTAGTTATTCACGTACCGTTGGAGCTTTAAGCTACAGATCCATAAGGTCGCCTTTGTAGCTCAATGGATTCAAGTTGAGAATCAGTTCTTGGGGTTAGTTTGAAGTGTTCAAATTACCCAGAGGAAATTCAATTATATATGATATAATTGGTGTGATGTATGAGATACATCAAGTGGAGGATTAATGTAAATATGATTTACATTAAGTACCATAAAATAGAAAAAGAAAAAAAGAACTATGGTTTGTATGTTTCATGAGATGAAATATTAAAACTATAGGTTATAAATATAATATGGTAAGTTGGTTATCATATTTATTTATAATATATTAATTATATGATAATTACTTTCTTTTTCTCTAATAATTGATTGAGTGTGTGGTTATTGGTGGTTTTATGGTAACTGTGAGATAAAAGGAAAAATGTTTTCCTAAAATTAGTTGTTGCCTCATTCGGAAAGTAACTCATGGATAAGCTATCAAGTGAAAGAGTTTCACTAAGCGATAGTTGTGCAAAGACTAAACGATCGTGGAGCTTTGACTATACGATAGTCATTCAACTGATCGTAACTAAACGATCGCGTGGCTTTGTCTATATGATAGGTTGTCATCTACTATACAATCTAGCACATCTTCTATACGATAGACTATGTTATCTCCCACTTGATCGATCCGCTACACGATCGTTGTCCTCTAGTCTCATGCTCAAGCCAAGTTCATACAGAGCCTATAACTCCTAGATTCTCACATCGAGAATACCAAGGTAACCATTGTAGTGGTGTCCTCACTCACTTCATGTATCGAGTTGGACTCGATTGTCTTTTTGGAGGCCGTCCGTTGTGTTCATTGTGTTCGTGCTGTTTACCGGTCGTTGCGTTCGAGCATTGCTATTCTTGGTATTGGGTTTTATGTCCTAAAACTCATGGTATGTAAACAATGGAGCTTATTATGAAAATTCAATAAAGGTGTTATTGAATAGATCTATTCCTTGAATAGAAATCCAATAAACCTAAAAGTCCCTTGACTATTGGATGAGTACTTGAACTTTATATGGAGACGTAAAGGTGGATCAGGCTTGAGTAATTAGTCAAAATGATCTATAGTACATGGATAAGATTGGGTACCTTATTCTGGTAATACTATTGGATACGGCCTGCTCTGTAATTGTTACAAGAAGTTGTAAAGTACTACAAACGAAGTGATCCTAATTTGTTCATGTTGGACATGAGCAGTGGGGGTGTCCTTGTGCAAAAGAGTTTGTACAAGATCGGACCACGAAATGAGTCACTCTTACTTTATAACACTATTTACTGTTTAAGACTGACTATTTCAAAGCGATGACCTAGGTAACTTGACCTTAATCCTGAGCTAACTATGAACTCCCATTTATCTAGGATTGCCCTTAGACTTGCATAGGTGAGAGTTGGCTCAACAGCGCCGGCTTAATATGACTGTCATTTCAGGGGTAAGACTGGATTGATAGCTGGGGACATAGGGTACAAGAGGGAATTCACTCCTACCCGCTTTAGGAATAGTAGAGAGGTTGTTCCCTTAAGTGTTGATTCTGGGGCTTGAACAAGGGATCCCGCCCTCTCATTTAGAATGAGAGGGACTCAGTTTTATGATTGGATCATAAAACAATTGTTTATTAAGGGATCAGTGGGAACTTAAGGAACAAGAGGTAATTTCGGGGGTAAAACAGAGATTTGACCCAACCGTTATTACGAACAACTTGTGAAGAGTTAACTTACTAATTATGGTTATATCGAGTGGACATAATATATCTACAGTGAGAGGAGTTCAACTATGGACTTTAGTAGAGTGACCCATTAGTTAACGAATGGGGGTTAGATCGGTCTAATGAATTTAGCCGATTAATCTCGGATCATTAGAGTCCATGATGTGTAGGTCCATGAGGTCCCCCTACTAGCTCGAAAATGGATAGCTCTAGAGTAGTGTGATAAGTTAATTTGAAACTCAAATTAGAATCAAATGGAATTGGAGAAAATATATTTAAATATGATTTAAATATATGAAGATGAATTTGTGTAAAAATTAATTTAATATTGGATATTAAATTAATTAGAATTGTTTAAATTGTTTAAATAATTATTTATTAATTTTATTAGAAAATTAATTTTTGAAATTAATTTGTAAAATTAATAAATTTTTATTTTTGAAATAAAATATGATTTAAAATCAAAATAGATTTTTGGAAATTGAAAAAATCACAAAAAACTTGAAAAATGGTTTTTTCAAGTCATCTTCAAAGTAGCTTACAAAGAACCCACCACCTCCTCCTTTGCTTTACTCCAAGCATGAGCTGTATCCCATGCAACACATGCATGATAGTCTGCAATATATTGAAGATATTGGAGTGAAGAAAGGCACGAGAACCGACTGAATTTTTGTTGAAAAATTCAGATGAAGAAGGTGTTCTTCAATGGGTTCTGTTCAGTGAGCTTTCTCCATATTCCCTTTGATTTCAGCTTATTTTGAGTCCCACAACTCAATCTAGAGTACCAAGAAGATAGTAGGGAAGATCTTGTGGTGGTCTTCACAAGGATTCAGAGGATTTTGCAGTTGGAAATGGAGATTTCGTTGGTTTGGCCAAGGTATGTTCATGAAACCCATTATACTTTGTTTTTAACATGTTTCTTTTCAACCAAAATTAATGAATTAGAATGCTTATGGATCCTGATTTCTTCCACTGCGTGCTAGTGTCCATCTAACACTTGGATGCTTGGAGACTGATCGAGGGAGTTTGAATAATGGTTCTTCAAAAGTACGCATACTCTATCTATTGACACTCTTGTTAGCATGCTGTAATTTCATATTATGCATGACCTGTTAGTTTCCGTTCTTGTACTATAATTATTTATGTTCAACTCGAATGGAACTTGGAACGATCTTTCTGCTGCTCATTGAAACCCTCATGCTTGATTTCCTTCACTAGTGAGGATACCCGTTACCAGAGGTATGAAGGTATCTAGATCCCCTAATACTTGTGGTATCCAGGGCTTAACCATGTGCATGTGTAGGTACTATTGTTAGGTTTTATGGCCTAAAACTCGTAAATAGTAAATATTATAAATTGACTGTCATCAATAAAGAGTTATAGATGTTAATGCAATAAATGTTATTGTTTGTATTGTTTGTCTATTTTGTCTTAATAACCCTAAATAAAATAAATAACATACCAAGCTACCTTATGAGTCTTGAACTGTATGTGAAGACATATAAGGATCAATGTTCAAGATACAACCTGAAGGATCGATAGTATAGGGATAAGGCTGAGTATCTTATTCTGGTAACACTATGGATACAACCCACTTTGTATTTGATACAAATACAATTATCCAATGCGTTCTTGTAGTTGACATGCGAGTGGAGGTATCCTATGCAATGAGTTTGCATAAGACTAGACCGCGAAATAGTAATCACTAGATGTAACGTCGTTAACTAGTTAGGTTCCTATTTCAATAAGATGACCTAGGCAACTTAGTCTTAATCCTAAGTATATTATAAACTTCTGTTCATGAGGGATTGTCTTTTGATTTATATGGGTGAGGGTGGCTAGTTCACCGACCGAATATGCCTACATTTTAGGGACAAAACTGAGTGGGGAGTTGGGATTATAATCATACGAGATGGAATTCACTCCTTCCCATCTTAAGGGTAAGTGGATGAGTGTTCCCTGTGGTGTCTTCAGGACTTGAACAAAGGGACCTACTCTCTCATTGGCCTAGGAGGGATTTCTGTTTATTAGTTGGACCATAAATATGTTGTTCATTAGAGAAGCATTGGTACTTAAGGAATCAGAGGTAACCCAAGGGTAAAATGGTAATTTGACCCAATTGGAGTTACAAACACTTGTGAAGGACTAACTTGCTATTATTGGGTTTTAACACATACAAGTTATTTTCTAGTTTTTCAGAACATATTTTGATATCCTTTGAAATAATGAACACTTCATATCTCCCACTGCTTTAACTGAGACAACCTCTTTGGCCCCTACCTTAAAGGTTGCTTCGCCTTCTGTAAGTTGCCTCAAGGAACTAGCTTCCTAAGTGAAAGCACAAATAGGATTAGTGGCACCTGAATCCAATATCCAGGTCAATTTATCATTTTACACTATTCAACAACCAGTAAATCATATTTACTTTGTTGTGCTTTCTTAGCTTCCTCATCTATGACATTTATGTTTATTATTTTCAATATATCTAGAACAAAGGTTCTATCATTTATGTCACAGTTATAAACATTATCGAGAGTATCATGCTTGACAAATTGTCCAAACAATATTTGCATCAAATCCATGATTCTTTGGCAGAAACCATGCTTTTGTATTTTTTAGCTAGTGGGTCGCATCCAATGGTGTCCTGAGGATAAAGTACCCAACCTTATCCGTATACTATAGACTGTTTTGACTATCTACTCGAACTTGATCTACTCTTATGTCTCCACATAAAGTCCAAGTACTAATGTAATAGCTATGGATCTTTGTTTATTGGATTTAGGTTCTTTGTAAAACGAAATGAGCAATTCATCCATTCAATAACAACTTTATTGAATAAACCCAATAACATCTATATTGAAAACCTGATAAGTTTATTGTTTACAAACTACAAATTTTAGGATATAAAACCCAACAAAAATAAGTACAAGAACTTAATACACCTTGAAAGAGGTTAAATTTAACTATATCAAGGAGCAAACTCTAGAGAATTGTTACATGTTTTTCTCCATCTTCTTGGACCTTTATTGTTATTTATGAATTCTATTATATGTTTTTGATGTTATGTTTTTATTTTTATTTATCTTGGAACACTATTTTTTTTTAATTTATGTAAGTGCATATTAATATGAGTTCTGACCTTCTTTGGACCTTATATTCTTTAGTTTACATTTTAGGTATAGATTTTTTTGGGATTCAAATATATGGATATGCTAAGGAATGAATAAAAGCTTCACTTGTGATCCTCTTTATTCAATACTTAATATTTATTTATTTTTATTGATTTTATTGTTTATGATTAAACTAGCTTCATTATGTATGTTAGTATAGCATGTTGAGTTGAATATCGAACCTAGATGTAGGATCTTGTCTAACCCTTAGAAATAGGTTAATGCCTATTGACTCACTAGAATTGCATGCTCATTTATCTAAGTTTTAAATTAGTAATAGAAATATGTACTTAATTATTTAGTCATCTAAACATAATTCTCAAAGAGTGCTAAATAGGTGTTGAATTCGATTCTTCTTGCTAAGTGTCGATTAATTACACACGACATAATCTCCAAAGAAAAATCTGTCAGCATTCTCTCTCCCAATTTTTGGATAAAATGAGATTTTTGGTTGAGTTAAGGATAGATTCCCACAAGGAGTTTTATCTCCGTAGGCTAAATAAACATTTTTTCTAATATAATAAAAATTGAGAAAATTCGAATCAACGGTTGCTAACACATTGAGATAAAGTTGAGTTATACTCTCTAAGCTTAAAACATAGGTGATTAGGGATATTATTACTTCTTTATATATTTTGACAGAGTATAGTTTTCGGGCATGTATTAAAAAGAAAAACGGCATGTGGCTTGAGCCCAATTAAGCACTGTGATACTGATAACTAAACTTAAATGGGTTTTGGGTGTGAATTTTGTAGATGGCAATGACGGATCAGAGCCTTGAGTTGCAGGAGTCCGGTTGGGAGGAGCTGAGGCGTGAAGCTCGTAAGATCGAGGGCGATCTCGATGTCAAGCTCTCCTCCTATGCGAAGCTCGGTCCCAGGTTCACTCAAGGAGGTTTGTTTTCTCTACCTTTTTTCATTGCACTATCCTCTCATTCCTTACTCCTTTATGGTTTACAATCGCTATATCCAAATTCGTACCGGGTAAAGCTTCAGTTTCAGTTGCTACTATTTCTCATCGTGCAGAGATGGATGGAATTGGCCCTTCCTGTTTGGTGGAACCTTAACGAAGGGTAGTGTTTATGTGAGATGGTCAAGGATAACTCTAGCTACGTTTTCTAATTTTCTTTTTCTTAGATTGCCGATATATAAGTAATCAAATCGAAGATCTAACTTGGAAACTTCATAAAGATGATTTCATTTATCTGTTATCTGATGTTGAATACTTTCGCTGTGAATGGTTTTTCCATAAGCACTTGTGATCGCATTGGGGCTTAGAATCACTTATCGAATTGGTTTGGAACTTCGGCATCAATTTTGCATTACAGCTTTACTTTTTTCCCTTTTCCCTTTTTAAGAAAAATTTATGTACATCCCCCTCCATGGAACCTCTGATTGACTTATGTTCCTAATTTGTTTAATGGTCCCAAAACATCGCATCAGTATTGCAGGTTATAAATTAGTACATAACATATTTTATTTTTTAAGTTAATAAAAGAACATCCACGACCCTAATCTTTCTATGCACCTGTTTATTAAACACCATAAATGGCAAAGAATGTTTGCCTCAATCCAAGGCAATGTCACTGAGTTGAATCTTTGTACTACTAGTCCTTGATTAAGTACTGTCTTATACAGTAGTCTTTATACTTTGATGAGCTTATATGATGATAGTTTCTGTGCTTGTAATCAGGTTTTGTGGATTCTGGTTCACCATCTGTTGGTTCCAATCGATCATGGAAGTCTATGGAAATGGAAATCCAATCTTTACTGGAGAAATTGTTGGACGTTAATGATTCAATGAGTCGATGTGCTGCATCTGCAGCACCAGCTACCTCCATAAATCAAAAACTAGCAAGACACAGGGATATCCTCCATGAATTTACACAGGTTTTGATTTTCTTTTCCTCTTTTTGTTATTTTTTTTTAATTATTTTTGTATGATCAAGATCCTAATGAGCACGTTAATAATAATCATAATAAAAAGGAACCTAACGAGAATTGATGATTTGCAGTTCCAAATTCTTTGATTCAACCTAATTGTCTTTGGTTGACTACTTTTCTTGTGTATGTTTGGTTTTGCATCCGACCCTTGTTAAAGCCAGCAGGTGGTTCTTCTCTTATCCCTATTGGGCTTCCTTCACATATTAGTTCAGATTTAGAAATGTTCTTGGCTTCATGTTGGCTTGACGTCAGTTGCGTTGGACATTTCGATTTTATGGCATGGGCTGCAAGAGTGCAAGATAATCCAGGAATCATTTGACGTCATGTACAATCAATTCCCATCCACCTTGGGAACTAGCTGAAATTTTGGGTAGCAGTAGTTGTCGTCATATTAGATTTACTTACCACTAGAGAGGAATAAATCTAACGGGATAGCTAATAGATAGTTAGTTAGCTGAATAGTTGTGGTTCAGAAAATTTAGCCGATGGTTTGAGGGATACGTTGTAAGCTAGCTGTCATAACCTCCCAGTCATAATATTAGAGAGTGAGGGTCCCAGTATCTTGAATTCATTGGCTTGTCTTGTCTTTTATCTTTTGCATTTCAATATATTTGGGGTCCTAAGGTGATGTTTTATATATGTAGTAGACCCCCTGTCCATTTGGCTGCCACACGATCTTGTGCTAATGGCATCCTTCATCATGCTGTGTGCATCCGTTGTTCACCACACATTTGTTTGTCCTCCATCTCCACTACTATTGCTGATTATTGTCAACTAACTGACAGTCACTCACCCATCAAATTAATCCAGTTGCACTTTATAGTACCAAATGTTTGTTTGGCTAAAAGTCAAATTTCTTGAGGGTGTTAGATGTGACCTTGGGGATTGGGTTTGTTAATTTGTTTATTGAATGATATTAGAAGAAAGAACGAACTAAATAAGTGAACAGGAAAAAAAAAGAAGAAGAAAAAGGAAGAAGAAAAAGAAAGAAAAAGAAAAAAGAAGAAAAGAAGAAGAAAGAAAAGGAAGAAAGAAAGAAAAGAGGACAGAAAAGGAGAGGTTACGTTTTCCCTCTACATTTTTTACATCTCTTGTCTTGCAAGCAAACCTATTGTTTAACTAGACAAGGCAAGGCGTGTTTCAAGGGCAAATAGTGATAGAAACATTGTAGAGTAATTAGGAACTCTGATAAGGTTTTTCTTGTACTTTGAGCATTACTCTCTTTTGATTTTATCTATGAAAAGTTGTTTCCTTTTAAACAAAAAAGGAACATTGTTAAGGTATCAAGTCGTAAGATATGCAATTGTTTAATTGATTCTCACTCAAGAAGGGTTTCCAAGTACCTCAAGTACTGGAGGGTCATTGTACTACTTTATCTTACTTATCTGTCTACACATAAGAAAGAAGGTTGAAATATCTTTAAAGCCATAGTCTCAGCAGTTATGGTCAAATGCGGTCAAAGCAATCCTTACTGAAATTTGGTTGGAAAGGAATCAGAGAGTCTTCCAAGATAAATCACTTCTATGGATGGATCCTTTTGAAATCACAAAGATTGCTTCTTGGTCCTCTCTCTCCAAGGTTTATACAGATTTTTTTTATTCAAGATTTATGCTTAGATTAGAATGTCTTTGTCTTTCCAACTTAGTCTTTATATTATGTTGATTGCTTTTGTATTTCTCCTGTATTTTTGTTTTAACTACTTTTGTTTTCTTGTAATTTGAGCACTAGTCTCTTTTTATTTCTTCAATAAAAAGTATTGTTTGCTTTTCTAGAAAAAAAAAAAGTTGAAACATATTAGTGCTAAAGATCCAAAAGAATGACAAGAGGAGATATCCCCTCAAGCTGGCTTACGAAATGGATCTCCTGTTGGAAAAAAATTGATCACAATCGCAGCTACAAAAAGGTTTAGAATGAAAAGAGAAGATGAATGCATATCTCATAGAAATTCTGCAGGAATGCGATGCCATCACCATGCTAGACTATAGGATTTTAGCCCATCCATGAAAAGGACTACCAATAAGCTGGGTCAAGGACCTCGTCACCTTATCATTCAAAATATTCTTTGTTCATTCGTTACTCATGAAAATAGAGCGAATTTATAATGGATAGGGTGAACTTTAAATAGGGGGTAAGGGAATGATTTGACCTCATTGTTCTTCTGTGCCATATTCTAATTTCTGATTGAAATTTGAAATTGCGTACGTCATTTGCTTTAATTATTTGAGGATCCACCTTGTCACTTCCTTGATATAAATGCTTTATTCAACAACATTGAAGTAATAAAGAATGAAAGTTATCTATGTGCTTCAGGAATTCAAACGGATCAAAGGAAACATTAATTCAATGAGGGAACATGCAGAACTTTTGAATTCTGTTAGGGATGACATCAACGAGTATAAGGTTAGTACGACCACCTCTGGGTTGACATTGTTACATGGAATATGTTGACAGATATATTCAATGCATGTTAGAAAGTAACTCATGCCAAATTTGTTTTGTACAGTCACCTGGAACCATGTCTCCGAGGGTGCAATTACTGCGGGAAAGAGCTGCTATTCATGGAAGTATTGCTCATGTAAGCCTCAATAAAATTTATTGGTGATCTAGTCTCCTTCAATTCTCTTGCAATGCAAAATGTTTTATTTAGAGCAAGATATGAGAATATAGAGATAGGCACTTAGGAGCATTAGGTTGTTTGCTAGACGTGCAAAAATCACCATATATGTAAGGAGGAAAATGTTAGACAGAAGAATTTTAGTTTAGTACCCTAATCCAAAAAAAAGGAATACTAACTTTATTCAGTCAATATTCGTCTTTCATCATTCCCCTCGAGTATGGTTTTAGATCAAATACAACTTTAGCTTAAACACCCAAGTCATAGACCTTTAACCTTGGAATTTAGAAACGCATAACTGTCCATGGATTTGATATGTAGTTTAGCATTATGATATTATATTAAATCGCCTTTTTAATCATGGATTTCGATGTATTGCTGCAGTTCAATATTCGTCTTTTTAAATTTGTCTTCTGTAGATGGACGAAGTAATAAGTCAAGCCCAAACTACAAGGGCAGTCTTGGGAAACCAAAGGGCCTTGTTTGGAGATGTTCAAGGAAAAGTGAAGCTTCTAAGTGACAAATTCCCAGTTATACGTGGCCTTCTAGGTAATTTTCAAACATTGGTAAAGTAAGTCACTATTGTTTTCTGGTCCGTTTGGGCTATTAATGGTTAGTTTCTGATGACATAATCAGGTTCAATTAGAAGAAGGCGGTCAAGGGACACAATTATTCTGTCTGGAGTCATTGCAGCATGTACTTTGTTTCTCGTTATCTATTGGCTTTCAAAATGATTATAAAAGGCGTGAATTTGAAAATTTGGAGTTTTGGTTTTGTAACTGTTTTATTTTTTTTATTTTTATTTTTTTTAATTTTTATTTTTATTTTTAAGTAAGCAGCATCGAGATTGAAGATTTATAGTGTTTCTTGTGCCATTAAATTAAATTCGGATGTCTTTTTCTTTCCTTCAATAATGCCACCATTTTGTCATTTCAAATTGGAGGTGAAACTTTGAAGCCTACGTGACGTACAGTTATAAGAAATTAAATAGAAAGATTGGTTCTATTGATGGAATTGTAGAACTTATTTGGGAAGCTGAAATGTAATTGAGATTATTAAGAATGAGAATTATGATGAAATGTTAAAACGAGTGTTGGAATGAGATGGTAAAGCTTGAAAAAAGTGGGAAAGAGGGTTGGGTTGAAAACAATTGGAAGGGAATGTAATAGGGATTACAAACTATGTCTAAATTCTCAATCCAAAAATTCTCTTTTACAGATTCATTACGTTCTAGCCTTCTAAAGAGACTGTTTATTCTATTCTGGATTTTCCAGTACTAAAATAACGTCAACAAGCAATCAGAACGGTGTGAGCACAAGCTAACATTAGCAGATGTGAAGTGAGAGATATGTCACCACTCACTGTTACCCTAAACCCATAAACTCAAACCAAATTTCTCATACGGTGGTAGATGAGAATACACTACCTTTTTTCAATATTTCCCTTTTAGCCTGAGAGAGCACACATTTTGAGCATCACCTCCAAACCCAATTTCACACCATATTTCTTTTTTCTTTAATGAAATCATCATAAGTCGTTTAAATTCTCCTTGCATAATTATGAGTTCACTCGTTAATCATAATATTTTTTTTTCCAAAATAAAACATGTATCAATTTATTAAAACAAATCTTAAGAAAAATATCCATTTTTATATTTAGACTTTTGAGTTGTGTCAATCTATATTTTCCATTTTTGTAAGTATATCATTCTTTTAAATTTTGTTTGAAAAATATCGAGAGATTTTCAATTATTCCAAATAAATCAATTAAAATCCTTTATTAAGATTATCTTTAAAATTTGTCAATGCATCTAATATTGAATTAACAAAGTAGATTATAATTTATGCATGAATGTAATCCTTAGTAAAAATCTAAATTTATTTGTTTTTGAAAGTTTAGGAGTTTAATCAATAAAATTGTAAGTTTCATACGATGTTTTATTCAAAAAAAAAATGTAATGAAAGTTATAAATTAGAAAATAATAAACTTCATTGATGCAAAAACCATGAGTTACAAGTGTTGATTAAACAAAGTAAAAAATTAAAGAAATGTAAAAGCAAGAAATTAATGAATAGGTGCTTGAAAAATAGTAACTTAAACTCCTTGAATCAAAGTCTCACTCTCAAATGCTCTCTAAGACAGATTCAACCTCTTTTAAGGGTGAGTCCTCACTTTATACACAATCTTATGGATAGGGGTGACCTAAAGACAATTCTTCCTCATAAGATTTTTCGCTTTTGAAGAATTTTTGGATGTAGCTTGTGAGATCTCTTCTTAGGAGTGGAGATTGTTGAACCATGAGACTTCCATCCTTTAGCGTAGGTCAAGGTAGATGAGGAAAGGCCGGAAACCAAATTTCTCATAAGAAGGTTTGAGCTAAAGCATCTATCTTGTCCTTAGAGTTTCAAAAGCGACATTTTTTATCCTTGAAGATTAAAAAATGGGTTTAAAATACATTTTATTATTATTATTATTATTATTTTGAGGTTTGGAGTAGTGAAGACCATGGACATAAGTATAACATACAGACATTTACTTGTTCAATTAACTATAAAGTAGTTTGGATCAAGTATTCAAATGTATTCTTTGAAAATTTCGGTCAGTTTTGGTCAACTTGGGATTTTTATTTACAAAAACGAAACGTAGCCGTCGAACAAGGGATTTTCTCTAATAACGATCCCGCCTTTAGTAGATTCCATTAGTTTTTCCATGATGACAGAACTTAGGTAAGTATCGCTTGCGATGGTAGCTTTGGATACAACTTTCTTTGGTGCCATTTGTAGGTTTATGGACTTGGATGATGAGAGAGATGAGAGGTAGAGAGGTCCCACTGGGTGTGCCAATTTGTTCGCACGAGATTTCAAGAGAAATTTATTTCGTGGAACTTGAACTTTGTATTTGTATTAATTTTGTGGAAAGTGAGTACAATCTCTAATACACATTATTTTGATGCTTTCAAAATAAACTATAAACTTTAAGATAGTAGATCTTCTTGAATGATCGGCCTTTGGGCTTGTTGATCTTCTTGGATGATCGGCCTTTGGGCTTGTTGATCTTCTTGGATGATCGGCCTTTGGGCTTGTTGATCCTCTTGAAGGATTAGTGTTCGCACAGGCTTCCGGAGAAACTTGTTTCGTGGAGTTGAACTTAAGTTGGTGTTGATGTTGAAGTTGATTTGATGCGATGTGGTTCGATCTCTAGCACTTGATCCTCTGATTCTCTCTCAGTTGAATGCGTACACTTGATTTGAGGAAGCGAAGCGCGTGATGATCGTGGAGTTGAAGTCTTGGAAGAATACTTGTATCTTCGAAGGACTTTAGTCTTTAAGGGTCTTCTATCTTCTAAGAGTGCAGCTTTAGGAGTCTTGGGAGTCTTCTGATAAATTTTCTTTGGACTCTCTAAATGTAGAATTGCTTGTATCTTCAAAGGATTTTCAGTCTTCAGAGTGTTTGTATTTTCAAAGGACTTCAGTCTTCAGCATGCTTGCATCTTCAAAGGACTTCAGTCTTCAAAATACTTGCATCTTCAAATGACTTCAGTTTTCAGGATGTGCATCTTCAAAGGACTTTAGTCTTCAGGATGCTTGTATCTTCAAAGGACTTCAGTCTTCAGGTGTGGTTAGTTTCAGGAGTCAAGAAGTCTTTTGATTGTAAAGAATTCTCTATAAGCTCTCTGGAGTATAGAATTGTTGACCCCCACAAATGAGGATAACTCCTCTATTTATAGAGTTCTCTGCTGGAATTCATGGGCTTGGGCTTGGTCGGTCTATGGGCCTGGCTAATTGGATTTGGGCCTTATTTGACATTTTGATAAATTAAACCTATTTATGGGCTAAATTGGACTTTTAGCTCAAATAATAATATCAAATTAGACCGAAGTAATTTTATTCAATCCAACAGTTACGAAGGAAACATGTGGCATCATCAGACTTTGCCAATTTATGTATGCAACTTCAATTTGGGACAAATGTCAACTTCTAATTAGTCTCAAATTCAATTATTTAGAATTTCGTCATTAGTTTAGTAAATGACGTGGCAATTTGCGATCGGTCCAAAATTTATCATTCAACAAATGTCCCCTTTTCGAGATTTATGCACGTTTATACGGTGGGTGGATCTCGAAAAAGATAATTCGAAATCAAAGTATGATTTTAACTCGTTTAATTTGATGCATCATTTTGATCAAAATATGAGAATTTAGCTCAAAATTTTGATTTGAAATTTGTTTGCTTGACACACTTTCGCCAAGTAAACAAAAGATGAATTTTAGTCCTTGACTTTCTTGCTCCCAAGTGAACTTTAATTTGAACTAAAGTAGAATTTGTGTTCCACTTTAACTGCAAATTTAATTTAATATCACAAATTCTAACAGTCATTTTTTTTAGATTTAGAATATACTCAATTCTTCATGTGAATTTGAAGTAGAATTTGTGATTTTGTCTTCCTCTTTCCTTCGACTTTGATTTGGTGGATGCTTGGAGTGTGCCTATATTTTGATTTGAGACAACACTTAATCTTGGCTTGAATTTGGAATAGAATTTGGAGTGAAACTGAATCTTGATCAATTTTGATTTGAGAAAAAAATTTGGGATATGCTCAAACTTTAATAAGAGACCAATTGAGACATTTTTTTTATCTGCAATTTATTTTGACTTAAGATAAAAACTCAAGGTTGGATAATTTGAATTTGAAATAAAATTTGGGATATGACCAAATGTCAATTTGGGATAAATTTTAGATCTTTCCCGTAATTTGATTTACAAATAGGGATGAGAGAACCTAAATTTGGATGAATTTGATATAAAATTTGGAAGATGACCAAATTTGAGATTTTATCCACAATTTAATTTTAAAGTTTGAACAATCTTTTTTCTTTAATAAAATTTGGAACATGGCTCAATTTTATTTGAAAATGAGTATAAAAGCTAAAGTTGATTTAAAATTGAGATAAAATTTGGAATATAGCCAAATTTTAATTCGAAAGGAATTTTAACTTACTCTAAATTTGGATGAAGTGAGATAAAAATTTGGAAGATGCCCAAATTCAAATTTTACATCAATGTGAGGTTTTATCTTTAATTTAATTTGGCTTTGATGATAGAAGACTAAATTTGGATAGAATTCCGAATCTTGACTTGAATTTGGAATATAATTTTAATTTTGTTCCAATTTTGACTTTGCATAGAATTTGGAGTATGCCACATTTTAACTTGAAAAAGATTTGAATTTCAAATATAACTTGTATTCAATTCAAAAATTTGGTTTGGATTTGGATTAACTCCTATCTCTATAAAAAAAAGAAAAAGTTGGAATATACTTCACAATTCTCAACTTTAAATTTATTTAGCCAATTGGCCTTGAAGCTAAATAATTCTGGACTTGATATTTACTTTTGCCTGCAATGATCCCACCTTTTTTTTTTAGTTTCAAATTTGTCTAAAACCCAAATTTTGTGAAACTTGGCCTGACTTTAACTTCTTTAGGATTTTATAGAAGATTAAACTCCAATATTAGTTAGGATTTTTTTTTATAATTTCTCTAAACCACACTTCCCCTCCTATAAATTGGGATGAAATTAACCCATTAGAAATCAAGCTTGGCTCTTTGAAGCTTTTAATTGCTTTGTTTTTTTTTTTTTTTTTTTTTTTTTTTTTTTAAATCCACAATCGTTGGTGTTGAGCATTGTCATGAATGGCTTTTGTTGCTGCCATAACTTTGCCATCGGTTCTTTGGTTGTCGATCTTTCTTTTTTTTCTTTCTTTTTTTTTTTTGAGTTTTGCATTTTTTGTAACTTTTGAAATCGCCTTAGTGCACCGGTCGACTTTGCCACCTACCATTGCACACTGTCACCCGTCAAGGAGTGTCCATCGACGTGATCGAGCAGCTTCTCCTTTTTTGTTTGAAATGCCAAAATAATGTGTGAGAGGTGGAGAGAACAGAAAGGAAGAGATAGAGAGAAGAGGGTGAAGGACAGAGAAAGAAAATGGGGATGGGGTGGCGACGGCAAGGTGCAAGAGAGATTTAGGGATTTTTTTTTAATTTTTTTTAATTTTTCCCCTTTTCCTTTTCCCTTTTGTCTCTCTTTTCTTTTCTTCCCTTTTCTTCTTCTCTTTTCCTTTTTCTTATCTTCCCCTTTTTTTTTCTTTTTTTTTTCCGATTGTCTTTTCATTCTTTTTCTTTCTTTTTCTTTTTTTTTTTTTTTTTTTTTTTTTTTTTTTTTTTTTTTCCTTTTTTTTTCCGATTTTTTTTTTTTTTTTTTTTTTTTTTTTTTTTTTTTTTTTTTTTTTTGTTTTCTTTTCTTTTTTTCCAAAATATTTTTTTGCTTTTTCTTTTCGATTGTTTTTTTCATTCTTTTTTCTTTCTTTTTTTCTTTTTTTTCCTTTTTTTTTTCAAAGTTTTTTTTTGTTTTCTTTTTCTCTTCTGTTTGCTTTTTTTTCCACACTTTTTTTTCACATTTTTTTATTTCTTCTCTTTTTTTTAGAAGTTTTTTTTTGCTTTCTTTTTTTTTTATTATTTTTTTTACTAACTTGCCCCCCTACTATTTTTTTTGTATGAGTTATAGTGCAACCAAAGGAGCACAAGAAAACAAAATTTTTTTAATCTCATCGACCCGTCTTTGGTGCACATAAAGATGAACTTGGCATGGTCTGTCTATTGTATCCCTATTCGTGCTTTCTGATCGTCATGCGGAAACCTGCAAAGGCTTATAACTTCCTCATTCGATCACTGACTACCTTGCACTGCCGTTCGTGCATCCTGATTGTCATGGGAGAGGCCCCACAAAGGCTTACAACTCTCCCATTCGATCACCCTAGGGAGGATTCAAAGGTTTGCTTTATAACGTCGTTCGTGTATCTGATCGTCATGGGAGGGGCCCTGTAAGGCTTACAACTCTCTCATGATTTCACCCTAGGAAGGATCCCGATAAGGTCTACCTTGTAGCATTGTTCGCATATCCTGATCATCATGGGAGGGGCCCTTACAACTCTCCCATTCGATCACCCTAGGGAGTATCCTGATAAGGTCTACCTTGTTATGTTACTCCTTGATCAAAATTTGAAGATAAGGGAAATATGCCATTGAGTATTGAAGATGAGGCGAATATGCCATCAAACCTTGAAGATGAGAAGAATGTGCCATCAAGATTTTGAATGGAGTCAGTTGGCTAGAGTTGATCTCGCGTACAAGGTAGAGCCAGACGGACCAGAGTTGTCCTCGCATATGAGGTGGAGCCGGATGGACTAGAGTCGTCCTTGCATATGAAGTAGAGCTAGGCAAACCAAACTTGATTTGCATATGAGGAGGAACCACACCCACATTTTTGGAGAGGAAGCGAAGCTACACCAATTTTGGAGAAGAGATGAAGTTGTACCAATATTTTGGAGAGGAAATGAAACCGCACCATGAATTTGAAGATGGAATGAAGTCGCATCTTCAATTTGGAGATGAAATGAAACCGTGCCATCAGTTCGGAGATGAAACAAAACCACGCCACGACTTTAGAGATGAAGCGAAGCCACGCCAACATTTTAGAGAGGAAACGAAACCGTACCATGACTTTGGAGACGAAGTGAAGTCGCGCCATTAGTTTGGAGATGAAACGAAGCCACGCCACAACTTTGGAGATGAAGCTAACCATGCCAGACTTTGGAGATAAAGTGAAACTGTGCCAACATTTTAGAGATAAGGCGAAGTCACGCTATCAGTTTGGAGATGAAACGAAGCCATGCCACGATTTTGAAGATGAAATGAAGTTGCGTCATCAGTTTGGAGATGAAGTGAACCATGCCAAACTTTGGAGATGAAGCGAAGCTGCATCATGATTTTGTAGACCGAGTCATTGAAGATGGAGCCGAGCCATGCACACCGACCTTAAACTTGAAGATGGAGTGAAGTCATGCACACTGACCTTTAACTTGAAGGTGGAAGTAGGGCCATGCACGCCAATCTTGAACTTAAAGATGGAGAGGTATCAACGGAGCCTTTGAACTTAAAGATGGAGAAGCATCGACGAGACCTTCGCACTTGAGTTTGACAAAGTATCGGCAAATTATTTGCATTTGAGTTTGACGAAACATCAGCCAATGCTTCGCATTTGAGTTTGATAAAGCATCGATAAATCATCGACATCTGAGCTTGACAAACCATCGGTCAATCCTCTGCACTTGAGCTTGAAGTATCGGCGAATCCTTCGCATTTAAGTTTGAAATATCGGCGAATCTTCCGCATTTGAGTTTGATGAAGCATCAATGAAGTTTTGGCAGTAGGCTTGACTTTGTGACTTTGAGCATGAAGATGGCATCACAAAACCTCTAGACTTGAGCATGAAGATGAAGCATCGATGAAGCCTCTAAACTTGAAGATGGAGGAGCATCGATGAAGCCTCTGAACTTGAAGATGGAAGAGCATCTAAGTTTAATTATAAAGAGGAAGTGAAGCGCATTCCAAATGTGTGTCTTTTATTTACTGTGTTGGCTCCTTACAAGGGATGAACATCTTCAATCCATTGTGTTGCCCCCAATAGGGATGAACATCTTCAATCTGAAGTGTCATTCTTTAATGGGGATGATCAACATCAATCTTGTAGTATTATATTTAGGTGGTTGCGGTACCTTTTCTGATGGACAAAACTTAAATTTCTTTAAGTTTCCTTCGTACCTTTAAAGAAAGGGATCAAATCATGATGTAGTTCAAGTTTTTTTTTTTTTTTTTAACTGGACTGAACTTGAAGTTTCTTTCAAGCTGCCTACATACCCTTCTTAATGATAGAAATTAAGTCATAATGTAGTTCGAAAAGATTTTTTTTATGTGCGACTGAACTTAAATTTCTTTAAGTTGCCTACGTACCCTTTATAATGAAAGGGATCAAGTCGTAACATAGTTAGTACAAAGACTTTTTTTTTTGGGTCGTTCACATTTTAAGCTCATGCGGGTTAGGAGCATCATGTAGCTTAGGCTCTTGCGATGAGGAGCTTCTTCATTTAAATTTCAGAAGCTCTTATTTCATCATGGTTTTGATCATCCTCTTCATTTGTAGGATTCGTCAATATGATGAGTTTTGGCTTCACTATCAAGGAACCTTCTGTACTTATGTCAATAGAAAATTTCCTCTTCATGCGTGAAGGGACATGACTGTGAATCTTTTCGTCGTTGTTTTCTTCATGGAATGACGTTAGCTTCAAGATTTTCATCCTTCCTTTACGTTGATCGCTTGTTGTCCTGAGACGATCAAAAGTAGATGCTGAAGGTTGATCTTTCTTTGATGTGGATATACTTAGCCTTCTGAAGGCTGAAGTTTGAGCAGAAGTAGTCATTGGACATTGGTCTTCTTCTTCTATCGTGGCCATACTCAATCTTTGAAAGACTGAAGATCGAGCACTTGAAAGATTAATACGATCCAAGACAGAAGTTCTTCGATTCATTTCTTCTGAGTCGTTGACTTCTTTGACAGTTATATGATTGTTGTCGACTTCCACTATGCTGATAGTATGACATGCAATAACTTCTGATACTTTCTCTGGATGATTATTGAGAAAGCTTATTAGGAGAAATTCTGCCGAAGTTCCCGGCCGTCGGAATTGAGGAAAGTTCTTGTCTTCTTTCTTAGTAGGCTTAGGCTTCCGTGTCATCTTTTTACCTTTCTTTTTATGAGTCTTGTTCCTTCTTCTATAGCTTCGATAGGAACGCAACTCTTTTTGGGTGGAGTTCGGCTGTCTTCTTTTTCGACGAGTCACAACTATTCACCCTTCGTTGTCCTTTCCAACGAGCTCATCTTTCTTTTTGGAATTTTCTGTTTGAATCTCTTGCTATAACCAAACGACTATAGGCTCGAAGGCTCCAAACTGGATCAGGCTTTGTCTTTGAGCATGGGACACAGACAGTGTTGGGACACTTGAAGTTGCCGCTACTGTAGTGTGATTTATTTTAGCTATTTCATCCAAATCTAACTCAATCTTCTTTTCACGAGCCAACTTTAGAATTCGTTCCTTCAGCATGAATCACCTTTCAACTGGGTGACTAACGACCCGATGATACTTGCAGTAGTTAAGACCATCTATTTTTCCTGCTTGTTCCGGCCGCTTGCATTCCGACAGCTGAATAAGTTGCTTCTCTAGTAGTTGCTCCAACATATCTGCCACATCAGATTCAGGGAATGGATAAATCTTCTCTTGTCGTTCTTTAAGAGTTGGACGACGCTTCTCTGTTGGATTTTATGTCCTAAAACTCGTAGTTTGTAAATTAATAAATATATTCTGTTTTGATTTTTGTAATAAATTAGTTATTTGTTTGTAATACAACTTTGATATTTAAATGTGATTTAAATATCAAGAATATGAATACGTTCATATTCGGAAGCTCGAAAATGATGGAAATTGTCAAAGTTGTAAAAAGTCAAAGAGTTGACTTTTGACTTTAAAAAGTCAAAACTTTGACCGACCTTATATTCAAATGTGATTTGAATTTCGAGAAAATGAATGCGGATTCATGCTCGGGAGGTCAAAATTAGTCAACACGGAAAAAATCATAAAAAGTCAAAATGTTGACTTTTTGGTCAAAGTCAAACTTTGATCAAATGACTATTTTGCCCTTTGACTATAGTTAGTGGGAAAATCCAAAATTTTGTTGGATAATTCCACTAACAAAATAGTGGGCTAGGTGTGGCTTATAGTGGAGACATTAAGCCCACTAAGTGAGTGGATTCTAAGTGTTGGGTTTTTTGTGAAGTTTTTTCATGCAATTGTTGCATGCCTTTTTTCTATAAATTGGACTTTTCAATTTAGTTAAAATACTTTTGCCATTTTGAAAATTAGTTTTTTGATATTGGGACTGGAAAATTACAACTTTGTGATAAAAAGAAGGAAACACCCAAACCTACTCAAAATTCCATTCCTTATTTTCATCTCTTTTCTCTCTCTTGGTTCTCTTCATCCATCGGGTCCCACAAGTCGGTTATGAGTCCAGAGGAGAGTAGGTCAACTCTAGTGGTGGTCCAAAAGAGTTCGAGTCAAGATTCAATGAGGAGAAGCGGCTTTCGGGAGCTTCAAAGGTAGCATCTCTACACTTTTAATTCACTGTTTTTTCCTTCATGATGCATGCTTATTTCCTTTAATTTAAGAGTAATTAGAGTGTAATTAGGTCCTAATTCCGTTTGCGTATGTCTTGTGTTCCATCATGTGGTATCAAGAGCATGCTAGAATTACTCTCAATTGCTTCTGGTGGGTGTTTTTTTTTCCTATCTATTCAAGTGTTGAATGAAATGGGGACTATAAGTGTTTATTATGATTTTGGCATTTTTTTCTCTTTAAATTTCTTGTGGAAATTTTGTAATTGCTCACTTGTTTTAGAGAATTAATGTGTGAAAAAGGGTCTGTAAATTTGTTGGAGTCATTAGAGTTGAAATTAGGCTGTAATTTCTTGATTCTGGGAGAGAGAACAGCAGCAAAAAATGGAGAAAAAATGGCTTACAGACCCGAGAGCAAGCTCCCAGACCCGACCGGTTTGGAGAAGCTCGCACGCCTGCCCGCCCGGATCCGACCCGCTCATCCCGCTCTGCTTCGTGAAGTCTCGCGCGCGTTCGCCCGCTTGCTCGAGACCCACTCCGTGACCGCGCGCCCACGCCTCCGTTGACTGCCCAGCGTGCATTGACCAGTCGGTCCAGACGGTCTGGACCAGTCCGTTTGACCTGGTTGAGCTGGTTTGACCGGTTCAGCTTGGTTTTTGGTGTTTTCGGGCCAGTTCGAGTGATTTCTGAGCAGTTCCTGATGATTCAAAGTGTTTGAAGCCGGTCAGGGAAGCTGGTTGCTGAATTTTGTAATAAATTAGTTATTTGTTTTGTATTTAATGCCAAAATCGGTCCACTTTAGTGTTGTTTACCTATTATGCATTTTGATGTATAATGTTCTTTGATTATATGTGCATATAGTATGCCATATAGTTTAAAATCTCACCATAGAAAAAGCATGTGACATGCATTTGTTATATCTTATAAGTGTTATAAAATATATATTATGCATGCTTAGTTTTAATATAAATGTTATATTAAAGCATGTTTGATTGAAGGAAGCATGTTATAGATGAATGCTCTAGGGTTATAATTGTTATAATTTATTTTATAATTGTTATAAAATAACCTAGACTTCTAAAATCTATATCAAAGATAAGATGCATGCTCATTTAGGGTTAACCTTCGAGCAATCCCAATTTTCATAGAAAATAGGTCGATATCTTGTAAAACCGAAGTTACAAGAAAACTCACCCGGCAAGATCTTGGCAAAAAGTCAGATAAGATGACTAAGGTTGAAGGTTTTTAAGTTGACGGTTCACAGAACACCTACTACCTGGAGATCGAGTCGGCGTCTGAGTTAGGTTAAATCGGTTTTATGAGCATGCATGAGCGGTGTGAGGTAATAAAATTTGTTTATCACCTAGACATCGTAGGTTAAAAATCCAGTATAAAAGATATACTCACATGAATCACCTAGACTTAGGATATGTTTTAGTTAGCCGAAATGTATCACTAAGTATTTTTATACCCTAACCGTCTAGAACACTTCAGCTGGAGAGAAGTAATGTACTTTTAGTTCTAGCATCCCTAAGAGTTCACATCGTGAGATTCATGCTTGGCTTTGGGCCGCCCTGGGAGCAGACTTCATTCGAGGAGTGTTTGCATGAGTCAATATCAAGGTGAATAGGGGAAGTTGTTTATAGTAAGTGGAGAAGGAAGTGTGTCAACACATCCTACGGTCTTTTTCATTAGGTCGCACCGTGAGATTCCTATAATGCGTCTGCATGTCTGCCCTGTAGCGATCTTACCAATCGGAGGGCTGTATTATAGGATTCGGAACTCCGCGAACTCTAGAAATAGATAGGGTCTCTCAGGTCTGTTTTCATTCTTGTCTTTCCAACTTCGGGAGCATAATGATTCCGATCTTTGAGGTCTGAAATAGAGGGGTCACACTTACGAGAATTACTAAGTGTTAGTAAATTCTTGACCAAAGTAGCGATAACTAAGCTACTATAGGAATAAGAGTTATTCTGGTGATAGTATCTAGTCATGATAGTCTTGTTCAATGTAGGAATAGTCGATCACCCCTCGGTGGAGGTTATTCTAAACCATTGAAATATCGTTGCAAAATATAATGATTAAGGGTACATTATTAGATTTTTTGCTAAACTTGATTGGATTTAACAGTTAATGTTTTTACTAAAAAGCATATGTTTTTCTTTTCAGCATGACTAGCTCTTTAGATCAAATCTTAGCTTCCGAGAAACTAAACGGCGATAATTACTCAACATGGAAAAACAATCTGAATTCAACACTAGTAATAGATGACGTGAGATTTTCTTAACTGAGGAATGTCCTCAGGCCCCTGCCTCGAAAGAAGCATAAGGTAAATATGATTTACTAGTTGCTGAGACATGTTTAGTGGAGGATGATACCTCAACCTGGATATTGGATTTAGGAGCCACTACACATATTTGCTTCTCTTTTCAGGAACTAGTTCCTAGAAAAAGATTAAATAAGTTGAGATCACCCTCAAGGTTGGAACAGGAGAGGTTGTCTCGGCCAAAGCAGTGGGAGACTTAAAGTTGTTTTTCAACAATAGATATATCATACTTAAAGAGTGTTTTGTATGCACCTCTTATGAAGAGGAATTTAATATCTATCGCTTGTATTATGGAACAAATGATAAAATATCTTTTGAAGTTAATGAAGCATTCATTTTCAGAAAAGGTATTCAAATTTGTTCTGCTATACTTGAAAACAATTTATATAAGTTAAAAGCAACTAAAGAAAAATTTGTCTTAAATACTGAGATGTTTAGAACAGTCGAAACTCAGAATAAAAGACAAAAAGTTTCTTCTAATGCCTATCTATGGCACTTAAGACTTGGTCATATAAATCTCAATAGGATCGAGAGATTGGTTAAGAATGGACTACTAAATCAGTTAGAAGACAATTCTTTACCTCCATGTGAGTCTTGTCTTAAGGGAAAATGACTAAGAGATCTTTTACTGAAAAGGTCTCAGAGTCACAATACCCTTAGAGCTCGTACATTCGGACCTCTGTGGACCGATGAATGTCAAAGCTCGAGGTGGGTATGAATATTTCATCAGTTTTATTGATGGTTATTCAAGGTATGGTCATATTTACCTAATGCATCACAAGTCTGATTCTTTTGAAAAGTTCAAAGAATATAAGGCTGAGGTTGAGAACCAGTTAGGTAAAACAATTAAGACACTACGATCAGATCGAGTTGGGGAGTACATGGACTTAAGATTCCAGGACTATATGATAGAACACGGAATCAAGTCACAACTCTCTGCACCTAATATGCCTCAGCAGAGCGGTGTATCTGAAAGAAAAACAGAACCTTGTTGAACATGGTTCGCTCAATGATGAGCTTTGCTGAGATACCTGATTCCTTTTGGGGACATGCATTAGAGATTGCTGTCTATATTTTGAATAACAATCCCTCTAAAAGTATTTCAGAAACACCTTATAAGCTATGAAAAGGGCGTAAATGCAGTTTACGTCACTTTAGGATTTGGGGATGCCCGACACACGTGTTGGTGCAAAATCCTAAAAAATTGGAACGTCGTTCAAAACTATGCCTATTTGTAGGTTATCCAAAAGGAACAAAAGGTGGTATATTTTATGATCCTCAAGAGAATAAGGTATTTGTATCGACAAATGCCACATTCTTAGAGGAAGACCACATAAGAAGTCATCAACCTCGCAGTAGACTAGTATTGAATGAATTTCCAAAGACGCTACAGATAGAGCTAGTTCATCTACTAAAGTAGTAGATAAAACTAGTACATCTGGTCAGTCACATCCTTCTCAAGAGTTAAGAATGCCTCGACATAGTGGGAGGATTGTTCATCAGCCTGACCGTTACTTGGGTTTTTACAGAAACACAAGTCGTCATACCTGATGACGGCATAGAGGATCATCGACCTATAAACAGGCGATAAAAGATGTGGACTGTGATCAGTGGGTCAAAGCCATGGACCTCGAAATGGAGTCTATGTACTTTAATTCTGTTTGGAAACTTGTAGATCAACCAAATGATGTAAAACCAATTGGTTGCAAGTGGATCTACAAGAGAAAACAAGACCAAGTTGGTAAAGTACAGACTTTTAAGGCTCGACTTATGGCAAAGGGTTATACCAGAGAGAGGGAGTGGACTATGAAGAAACTTTCTCTCTCGTTGCCATGCTTAAGTAGATTAGAATACTCTTATCCATTGCCACCTTTTATGACTATGAAATTTGGCAGATGGATGTCAGACAGCCTTTCTAAACGACGATCTTGAGGAGAGTATCTATATGGCTCAACCAGAGGGTTTATTGCACAAGGTCAAGAACAAAAGGTTTGTAAGCTTCAAAATCCATTTATGGGTTGAAACAAGCTTCTAGATCTTGGAATATAAGATTTGATACTGCGATCAAATCTTATGGCTTTGAACAGAATGTTGACGAGCCTTGTGTTTACAAGAAGATCGTCAATTCTACTATAGCGTTCTTAGTTTATATGTTGACGATATTCTACCCATTGGGAATGAAGTAGGTTACCTAATTGACATCAAGAAATGGCTAGCAATGCAGTTCCAAATGAAAGATTTAGGAAATGCGCAGTATGTTCTCGGGATTCAGATTATCAGAACCGCAAGAATAGAACACTAGCCATGTCTCAAGCAACTTATATAGACAAAATGTTGTCTAGGTATAAGATGCAGAATTCCAAAAGAGGTCTGTTACCTTATAGATATGGAATTCATTTGTCAAAGGATCAATGTCCTAAGACACCTCAATAGGTTGAGGATATGAGACACATTCCCTATGCTTCCACAGTAGGGAGCCTGATGTATGCAATGTTATGTACTAGACCTAACATATGCTATGCAATAGGGATAGTCAGTAGGTATCAGTCCAATTCTGGATATGATCATTGGACTGCCGTTAAAAATATCCTCAAGTATCTTAGGAGAACGAGGAACTACATGATCGTGTATGGTACTAAGGATTTGATCCTTATTGGATACATTGACTCTGATTTTCAAACTTATAAAGATGCTAGAAAGTCTACAACTAGATCAGTGTTCACTCTTAATGGAGGAGTAGTAGTGTGGAGAAGTGTAGAGCAAAACTGTATTGCGGACTCCACAATGGAAGCTGAATACATAGCTGCTTGTGAAGCAGTAAAGGAAGCAGTAATGTTGAGGAAATTCTTGACAGATTTGGAAAGTGGTTCCACATATGCATCTGTCTATCACCCTATATTGTGATAATAGTGGTGCAGTTGCAAACTCAAGAGAACCAAGAAGCCACAAGCGCGGCAAGCATATTGAGCGCAAATACCATATGATCCAGGAGTTGTACATCATGGAGATGTTGTAGTGACCTAGATATCTTCTGAGCAAAACATTGCTGATCCTTTTACAAAGGCCCTCACGGCTAAAGTGTTTGAAGGTCACCTACAGAGTCTAGGTCTACGAAGTTTGTAAACTAGGACAAGTGGGAGAATTTTTGGGTATATCCCTAGTTTATTGTATTCATATGTTTATTGTACTCATATATTTCTCACTTAAATTCAACATTGTGATACTCTACTAGGAGTTTTAGTCCAAGTGGGAGTTTGTTGGATTTTATGTCCTAAAACTCGTAGTTTGTAAATTAATAAATATATTTTTTTTGTTTTTCGATAAATTTGTTATTGAAATTGTAATCTTGAATCCAATAAACTAAGGTCCTGAGGCTATTTAATGTAGTTTGAACTTTATGTAGTGACATAAAGGTGGATCAAGTTCAAATATATAGCTAATGGTTTAGTATAATGAATAAGGTTGGGCGTCTTATTCTGGGGACACTATGGATGCGGCCCACTTTGTAGTTAGTACAAACGATGTGATCTTGAATCGTTCATAAAGGGATATGTGAGTGGGGGCATCCTATGTAAAGAGTTTACATAAGACTGAACCATGAAAAAGTCACTTTTTACGTTCTAAATACCGTTTTATGTATAAAATTGACTATTTCGTTAATTGATGACCTAGGTAACTTAATCTAAATCCTGAGCTAACTATGAACTCCTATTAACTCAGAATTATCCTTAGATCTACATAGGTGATGGCAGCTCAATATCGCTGGCTCAATAAGCCTCCCATTTCAGGGGTAAGATCGGGTGGATAGCTGGAACATAGGGTGCAAGACGGAATTCACTCCTACCTGTTATAGGGACAGTAGATAGGTTGTTCCCTTTAGTACTGAATCCAGTCTTGAACAAGGGGCCCACCTCTTTGCTTCGTCCCACAGTGTGTACAGGAACAGATATAGTCTAAGTCCTTCTTGAGTTACACCAGCATGGAGAATGCACTGCACATGTACAAAACTCGTCAAATGAGCATGTGGGTCTTCTCCTTGTAATCCTCCAAATTGACCCACATTTTGAATCATTTGCAGCATAATAGGTCTTATCTCAAAGCTTA
This sequence comes from Benincasa hispida, assembly GCF_009727055.1. Taxonomy (NCBI): domain Eukaryota; kingdom Viridiplantae; phylum Streptophyta; class Magnoliopsida; order Cucurbitales; family Cucurbitaceae; genus Benincasa; species Benincasa hispida. The sequence continues at coordinate 70,173,237 of NC_052351.1, read as the reverse complement.
CATTCTCCTCAACCATGGGTCTTGAAATTTCTGGTGAGAAGTTATAAAATTCTGGCACCGCATAATTCCTCATAGGGATGTTGTGATCAGCAGCAAGAAAAACTGGATCCTGTGCTGGCCAATTTTCTCTTTGATTTCCTGTGGGTACCACATTCTCATTAGCCATGCTTCTTCACCAATTAATTCAGCCCTGATGAACTCTTACGCGAATATACACATGATCTCTGGGTCCGCTTAGAATTTCTGGATCACTCCAGTACTCATAAGCCGTCAGACTGCTCTTCGCGTTGAACAGCCAGTATAAAGAGCTCTATCCTGCATATATCACGAACATATTCAACACTAACCGTTAACTGATCCCCGGAAACAGTGCCATAAATTTGTTGACAAAGATTTTGATGCAAAGATAGAATGCGAGATACAAGTCCATGTCCTCGTTAGCAGTTCCCCGGCAACGGTGCCATAAACTTGGTGACATAAAATCTATCTCCAGCCATAAACTTGTAAAGACATAAAGTGTATTCTAATCTTATGATCTTATCCTATGTCATACAATGCATGGATGAATGATGACTTTATTTTCTATATGTGATACTACATCTAGATATGCATTATTAATGAATGTTCTTGTAGTATGTTGTGCGTTGTCACAAGTTTCCTTGTGTTGAAACCAAGTATAATTCCACCACAAGTTTCTCAGTGTGATCCGAGGTCGAACACAGGGATTGTTTTAGGTTACATGCATTACATTTGTGATATATGCAACCGAGGGTTTTTCAATTTATAAAACTGGTGTACAGGTATTTAAAATGCGATAAAGTAAGGATAAGCGATAAAAATGCGGTAACAAAGTAAATTGCAATATAGTAAAGTGAAATAAAATAAACCTAAGCTATGATGATACAAGATACAGGTTACATGATACAAGATACCGAGGTTGAGACTGACTGTGAAGATTATACAAAGATCATGTTATGTGGTGGCAAGGCTTATGTGCGAAGTAGAAAGAGAAAGATAATTAGTACAAACATCGCAAATTCCTCAATTGCATTAAAGATATAACTACGATTCCGCTTTCCCTTAGCGTACACCTCTCGGTGATTGGCCGCGTTCCCTCATCTCTATGGTGAAATAGGGATGAATGTAATGAATGCAAGGTTTCTTCCATCTCTGGAAGTACTTCTTGCTTTAGTTAACGAATTCTTCTAATCTTCTCTCGACAGATCAGAATGGCATCTTCACTTCTGCTCCCACAGGTGAAGATGCCATCTAGCATGCTTTAGCTAAACATATTCATCTCTTTAGCACAGATTAAATTACTTGGTTTAATTCATATTAATCACCAAGGGATTAAGAAAACTTCATGGAGGATCGAAAATAGACAGAAATATGGAGATGAAAATGATCAAGACATTTAACTACATAATCAAGCGTCTGATACATGATTGTGAATGAAGAGATTAAGAAAATGAAATACAATTGATGAAATAGAGTTAGAAACAAATACAGATGAGTGCCAATGTCTTGACACAAATCTGGATGGAGAAGTCGCTTGCTAGCGTATGGATCGTATGGAAGGAAGAGCTTCCCTCTTAGGCTTGCTCGTCCGGTGTAGGGATCTAGGTACAGAGCTTCACGACAGGAATTTGGAATGATTCTGCCCTGAGACACACCTCTTGGCCTTGTCTCTTTTCTTCCCAGATTTTCTTCAGTCAGCACTCAGCTCAGCCTCTCTTTCAATAGCCTTGTATCAATTATCCCCCGTATCAAGTATATCCTTTCAGTGAATTCTATGAGTGTATTTATAGGCGAAAAGCTTTGATTTTCTGACTTGTGGACCCCTCTTTATTATTATGGAAATTTCGAAAATGGTGGAATAAATATTCCTTCTATTATGCAATCAGTCTGTCGAATATGCACAATGGTTAGTTGTACACGTCACAATCCTCCGCGTTTGTGTTGCTCATTTGCATCTTTCGACCGTATGTTCGCATGCGGTGTTGTTTTTAATTATCGCATGCGATTGAAGTTCAGCTTTGGATTGACTGTCGCATGCGCTGTCATTGCGTTGATCGTCTCTTCATTGTTGATTGATGGGTGCAATGTGATGGAGATGCGTTTTTCAGTTTCTCTTTGAGCCTTGATCGCAAGCGGTGACTTGATTTCCTGCAAAACAGAATAGAAATATCCTTTTCTACCATCTTGATGGTGTTAGTGGGTGTATTTGCGATAAATCATAATTATTGTATTTCTTAGCTAATTTTCATACAATCGACGCATATTTACTCTCTTTTGGCCGCAATGTCTGAATAAGGCAGTATAAATAACTTGTATTTCTACAAGTTATCAAGCCGCATACCTTCCTCTCCCGCATGGCTTACTTTTGGCCTATGCGCTCGACTAGGATTATGACCACCCTTCTTTCACCGCATACTACTTGCTCAATCCTGGTCCTATGTGTCCACATGCCTTGGATGTCCTTGGCACATAGCACGTTACCAACGTATAACAACCTTTGGGTCGACTTGGTTTTCAACTCAACACCTCATGATATAGCTCATCATCGCATCCCTTATGACCAATGCATGTATGTCCTTGTTGCTTGTCAACATCCTTAATTTCTTGCTCAAGACCAACACAACCAATCCTCATAAACCTTATTATTGCAAGCCTTAGCAACGCAAGGACAATTCCCCATGCGTCCACCATAGCTTGTTTCATCGCCTAGCTCATTCTTTAGTAAGGCCGCCGCATAGCACTATCGCATATTATCGCTGCATCCATTGTATAGCATCTCCACATCCATCGCGTAGCATCGCCGCATCCATCGTGTAGCATTGCAGTATCCATCACGTAGCATCGACGCATCCATCGTGTAACATCGCCGCATCCCTTCACTGCATAGCATCGCCGCATCCCTTCACTACATAGCATCACCGCATCCATCGTGTAGCATCGACGTATACCGTCACTGCATAGCATTGCCACATCCATCGCGTAGCATCGACGAATACCATCGCTGCATACCATCGTCTAGCATCGCCTATTGATGCGTTATTTTATGAGGTGGAATTATGGATGCTATGCGATGATGAAAATGCATTGAGCATTTAAGTTCTCTCAGTGGAATCCAAGTGTAAATCCCACTGAGTTTCCTAGTAAGTTCAGGGTCGAACTCAGGGACTTGGGAAAACAATATGTGATGATGATTTTTCACGAAGACTTTGCAGTAACTGGTAACTCAAATAGTTGTTGGTTTTGTTGGTTCAGTAATGAAATAAATAAATGCGGCGGATTTGAGAAAAGTTTGATTATGTGATAGATGCACTGAGTATGTAGATGAATGGGCTGAGAAGGTCTTTAGCTAGCATTACCTGGGAATGCGTCAGACTATGCTATCATGCTACACCCATGCACAACAAGTCATTTTCCAATGCAAATGCGGTGCTCCTAAGTCTAGGACGCATGTGTTGAATGCAAAAGTGTCCATAGAGCTTATTCCCAAGTCTCTACTCTTTTCCTATGCAGTGATGCAAGATGCACACAAAGGCAAGGTGACCGCACACAATTATATCCTAACTCTAGGATGCATGTGATGCGTTAATAGCAAATAGTGCTTATTCCTAAGCTCCTATCTCTTGATTATGCATTCTAATCTGACTCTCTTGAGCCTAGATTCTAACCTGACTTTTCCAAGCCTAGATCATGTCCTTAGACTACCCTCTCGAGTATCTCTAATGGACGAATGAAGCATACATAATACAAGATAATCGCATAGGATGAATATCCCCAGTTAAGCTAGCTAAGTGCTTCTTAGCCCATTCAACAGATTTAGCTACTCATGCATAAATAACAGAGAGTGAATAGATATAGAGAAGTAAATTCCATTTCTATAAATGAGTTTGAATACAAAATAACAATGGAAGATAAGGGAAGAGAGCTTGGTAGCAATCCCTTGCTGCTTGAGGCTTTTACACTGGCAACTCTATTCGGTTCAAAATATATTCCTGCTTCCACAGGAGCTAGCCCTCTCTCTGATCTTGAAGCTTTCGGCACTCTCTCGAGCTCACCAGAATGATCTATTGGCACAACCTCCTTCTCTTGCTTCAGCCTTAAAATAAAATAAAATCTAAGAACGAGGCTAAACTATCTAAGGAAAAATTCTCTAACTCTCTGAACTTGCTGAACTCGTGAGTAGGTCAACCCCTTTTCTGAAGAATGCCCTCGGTATTTATAGAGCTTCGGGGTGAAAGGCGGCTTCTCTCTTATGATTGCACAGATAGGATGGCTTTAATTCTCTGACTAATGCGTCAAATATTTGTCACCGAAAAGCTGAATGTACTTGTTATCATTAGAGGCTTGTCAACTTAATTCAGATTCGACCGTCATCAGCTTTCTGGCATCATGATTAATTATGCCTTTCACCCAGATGCGCCCACCAAGTTGCACTGGCTCTATGCGGCAATCCTTCTTGGGCAGATGCTTGCGAGCACAAATCACCGTAAAGCCTTGCGGTAATGCTGCGCTCGACCGATGATTTCTTGTGATTGCGCTTTTCGCCTTGCGTCAATGCATATTCTGCATTAAAATACAAAAAATAACTATTTCTATGCGATGAACACATGCGACCGCAATGTTATAAACTTAATGCTTTTTGGACGCAATCTAACATATTTTATCAATGCAAGCCAGCATTGTTTAAGAATTTAGTACTGTAATAATGTGCATTTCTGCCCGTTATCACACCCCCAAATTTAAACAATACTTGTCCTCAAGCATAAGCTTAAGATTTCTTTTAGCGAGTCGACCGTAATGTTCTTTTCCTAGATTCCTCAAGGATACTTCATTCAAATCTTATACACCAAAATTTCCTCAATTCTTATTCAAGTCTCCTCTTACAATATTTCTAAGACCTAGGGACTCCAAGTTTAACCTTTAAAAGGACATTACCAAATTCGAGGACATCGTATGATTTATTTCAAAAAAAAACTTTTTTTCACCGGGGTGAAAATGATTTTTATCCTTGTATATCTTTGACATGGTTATTTTTTTCTGACCTTGCGCTGATCCAAGTACCTCGCCTTCGTTTTGGCTTTCCCCCACGTGTTTCATGCGGACATCCAACTACGAGCAAGGCGCTCTTCCTCAGACTAAACTCATACCTACTTGGTAGCGGAGTTGCGGTAATTTATTTATGCGTTGATCCTGGCGACTTACTTCCATTCTGGCTTGCCCCCACGTGTGTCATGTGGACATCCAACTATGGGTAACTGCCTTTCACAACTTAACTCTTATCAATCATGGGTTTCCCCATTTCGTTGATAGTGGAGTTGTTATTCTCAAATAATTTTTCTTAGAAAGCTAAAAATAGTAAGGTCGAAAAATAAATATCTCACCCCAAAATTTAAAATGCGGCAATGTCCCCATTGACATAAGATTGAAAGAAGTCATGCAATGTTCTTAGGATGTTTGGTAAAGGTCAGTTTGAAAGAAAGCTAGCAGACCTCTAACTTATAGAAATATTTCATGAAGTGACTTGTCTAAGATTAATTAGACTCTAGCATATACAAAAAATATGGAAGCAAGTGTTTCATCATTGAAATCATAATTGGCAAAGAGACAACATGCGATGACTGACTAAATTTATCAATGTTAAATGATTGCGGTAATCAAAGAGGATGCGGTGATAAAACTCAAAATAAAAATGCGATGCGAAAGGGAAAAATTTGGAATAAAGTTAAGGAAGAATACAACCCCCAAATTTGCGTTGTCGCCCGCATTATTTGTTGACGCATCCTGCTTTGAGGCTATCTTTCTTCTTTGGATTGCGGTGACCAAGTGAAGTTGCGTCTTTGTATAGTGCCTCCGCAATCGGGTACCTTGATCGTTACAAAGAAACATCGAGAGGGTCAAATGAAAAAAAGTTAACAAAAAATTTTCTTGGCCCTTTTTTTTTTTGAAAGAAGTAATAAGTAAAATTCAGATAGATAAATGATGATTAAAGTGTCGTAGAAATGAGAGTT
>NC_052351.1:70165403-70166753 GCF_009727055.1 Benincasa hispida | reverse complement strand
CAACGCATACGGGGACATACCTATGGGCGTTTTAAATGCAGTCCTGTATACCCACAATGCATCGTCGAACTTTGTTGCCCAATCCTTTCGCGAAGGACTTACTAACTTCTCAAGTATCAGCTTAATCTATCGATTGGACACCTCGACCTGACCATTCGTCTGTAAATGGTATGCGGTGGCCATTTTGTGGAGAATGTTATATTTGCGCAGTAGTTCCTTGACAGTATGATTGGCAAAGTTGGATCCTTCATCACTTATTATGGCACGTGGGGTGCCAAAACGAGTGAAAATGTTTTTCTTCAGGAATTAAGAGACTACCGCCGCATCGCTTGCGGCGCATGCCACTGCCTATACCCACTTGGATACATAGTCGATGGCTAACAAAATATAATTTTTACCGTTTGATGGAGGTAATGGTCCCATGAAGTCGATACCCAATACGTCGAATCCACTCTATAAAACCTTAGCTGCGGTGTGATGTCCTCCAAAGTGCCCACCATATGGTGAGTCATGACATTGCGATAATATGCATTGTTGAGCAGCATTTGGTATGCATAGTCGCTGAATCTGGTCTGCCCCCCTTTTGTACAGATTCGACTCCTCTCAATAATAATATCTGCATTCATGTTTGAGCTTCTTTTTTTGGTGGTAGGTATAATCTTCAGGAAATTGCTCACAAATAAGATAGTTGACTATGTCAGCATACCACGATAATTCTTCAATCTGAAACAGTTGCTCATCTGGAAACACTGCGCTCACCTCTGACTCCTTGCGATCAACCTCCGGATTTTCCAATTTGGATAAGTGATCGGCAACTTGGTTCTCTGTCCCCTTGCGATCAATTATTTTTATGTCAAATTCTTTGAGGAGGAGAACCCATCTGATCAACCTTGGCTTTGCATCCTTCTTTGTCGTTAAATACTTTATCATCGAATTATCAGTGTGGATGAGTACTTTTGTTCCCAGCAGATTCGCTCTAAATTTTTCCAACGCAAAAATTACCGCAAGTAGCTCTTTTTCTATAGTGGTGTAGTTAGTCTGAGCAGGATTTAACGTCTTGCTAGCATATGCAATGGGATGAAAGATTGTTTTTCTCTTCTGTACTAGTATTGCTCCTATCGCATACCCTCTTGCATCGCACATTATTTCAAAAGGAAGTGTCCAATCTATCACGATCAAAAATCATGAATTGGTTACGACAATAATCATCAAAGTTAAATTTCCTATCAGCTTCCAACAACGCACTCAGCGGTCGTGCTATTTTTGAGAAATCCTTGTCAAAATGTCTGTAGAATCCGACATGCCCTAAGAAACTCCTTACAGCCTTTACGCTAGTTGGAGGTGGAAGTT
>NC_052351.1:70110949-70165308 GCF_009727055.1 Benincasa hispida | reverse complement strand
TGTCCTAGCACGATGTCCTCTTTCACCATGGAATTTTTCCCAGTTAAGAACGAGATTCATCTCCTCGCATCTTTTAAGTATCTTTCCAGGTTGGCAAGACAAACTTCGTATGTGTGCCCATAGACAGAGAAGTCGTCCATGTAGATTTCAACAGAGTTCTCGAGATATTCTGAAAAGATGGCCATCATGCACCTTTGGAACGTGCTTGGCGCATTGCAGAGGCCAAACGACATGTGGCGAAAAGCAAAAGTCCCATATGGGCAAGTGAATGTGGTCTTGTCCTGGTCTCCTAGAACAATCATAATCTGGTTATACCCGACATAGCCATCTAGAAAGCAGTAAAAGTCATTTTCGGCTAGACGATCTAGCATTTGGTCGATGAACGGTGATCTTTCTTCGTTGCCACATTCAGCTTGTGGTAGTCCATGCAAATATGCCACCTGGTGACGGTCCTTTGCGGTATCAGCTCATTATTTTCGTTTGGGACTACCATCATGCCACCCTTTTTTGGCACACACTGCATGGGGCTGACCCACATGCTATCTGCTATTAGATAAATAATGCCTGCATCTAACCACTTAATGATCTCTTTTTTAACGACCTCTTTCATCGCAGGGTTGAGTCTGCGCTGATGTTCAATCGTTAATTTGTGGTTTTCTTCGAGACGAATTCGGTGCATACAGTACGCTGGGCTAATTCCTCGAATGTATGCGAGCGTCCAACCAATTTCTCGCACATGTTTCCTCAGAATGCTCATCAACGCATTCTCCTGGTCTTCACTAAGCTTAGAGGAAATAATGACTGGCAGCTTTTCATTCTGCCCCAAAAAATGCATACTTTAGGTGATTCGACAGGGTCTTTAATTCCATTGTTGGTGGTTCTACTAGGGAGGGTTGCGTTGTTTTTCTTTCTTCTTTTACTATTGGATTTTCCTCTTGGGTTGCGATCATCTCAACTTCCTTGCTTTTTTTTCTATGATCTCATTATATGTCGCAATGGATGCGCTTGCATCCTCATCTTCATTTTCATTGTCAGGTTTCTCTTCTTCATTCAAATTCTGGTCGTCATTAGATTCATTCAGGTCTTCGTCGTCAGGAAACTTCATGGCACAGATGATATTGAACTTGAGTTTCTGTCCATTTATGTTCAAAGTGATCTCTCCTTTGTGCACATCTGGGCACGACCTATTGATAAAAATGGTCGCCCCAGGATGATGGGCACATCTTTGATGGCTTCGTAATCTAAGATGATGAAGTCGGCTGGTAATATAAATTTGTCAATGGTAATCAGGACGTCCTTCACCTTCCCCTCTGGAGGCACCAAAGATCTATCTGCAAGTTGGAGAGTTAAACGATCGTGGGCGGCAAGTTGCCCCACATTCACGACTTAAAGATCAATTTGATGCTGGCTCTCCAGGTCACAATGCTGCGATGTACAGTCCTCCAATGGAGCAAGGTATCAGTAAAGCTCCCAGGATCACTCATCTTCGGGAATTGGGTTGATTTCCGAAACTCTGTGTTAAAGCCACCATGGCAAACTTACCAGTGCCCCCTCTTCTTGTTACCAATATCTTCAGAAACTCGTGTAATGCAGGGCATCTCCTAATTGGCTTCCTGACATGGATAGTTAAAATGTAATTGTTTTAACAAATAGACAAGAAGTGTTTGGTACTATACGCTCTATCATCATATCTTTTCTTTCTGAGTCTCTGCGGGAACAAGGTGTCACTGCACTCGTCAACGGTCCGCTTCTCTTGTGGCTGATTGGAGGTGGATGCATTCTTATGGCTGCTAATTGCTTTCTTTTTTCTCCTTCTTCTTCTTGAGTCACCCCCGCATTTTCAGGTTCCAACACAATGGGAGTAGTCCAGCTAGGCTCCTTTCTTTCTCCCCACAGTTTTTCCACTCCGCAATGTCACAGCTTGACATTTCTTTTTACCTGATCCCCCCGAGTTGCGTGGAAGTTTTGTTGACTCGGCAGGGCCCTTGTAGTCTGTTCTTTAGCTCGCTCGCAATCTGGCCCATCTGTAATTCTAGATTGTGGAATGGACGTTGCCTGACTTTGAAAGCACAGTTTCATTTTTTCTCATATACTACTTCAACGAGCTTTCCAAGGAGGATGATTGCGGTGGTTGCAGGGCTACTGGCTTGATTGCTTGTCTGACTGGTTATTTTTTGCGAGAAGAATCCGGGTGGCTTCTTTCTTGGCCACAAGATTGGAAATTCGCTAAACTGATCTTCCATGCAAGATTGGGGTGGTTCCTCCACCCGGGGTTGTAGGTGTTAGAAAAATGGACTTTATTTTTCACAAAGTAAATAGGCTGTGGATTCAGTGGGCATTCTTCCATTGCGTGTCCATCACCGTAAGTCGCACACCTTGTGGTGTTTTGATTAATTGCGTTTACTTTCCCATTTTGCGGTGTTGGGTTGCTGATCGCACTTCCCTGAATGAAGTTCATGATTGCGGTCATCTGATTCTGTAGTGAAGCAATAGCACCATTACTTGCGTCGTTATCCTTGATTCTCAGTCTCTAATCACTCTGTCTCCAATCCTCGTTTTTTTTAGAGATGCGATCCAAGATGTTCTTAGCCTCATCATACGTTTTGTCTAGCAGACCACCAGTGGCTACCGCATTGGCAGTGATCTACGAAGCGGGATTTAAACCGTGATAAAAGATTTCCATCTGAAGGCAGTCTGGCAATCTGTTGTGTGGACAGTCCTTGACCAACCTCTTAAACCTCGCCCAGGCATCACTGAGCGATTCGTCCATGTCTTGTTCAAAATTGGTGATTAGTTTCCTTCGTCTAGAATTCTCAGTAGGTGGAAAATATTTCTTCATAAATTTCTATACGACCTGTTCCCATGAAGTGATACCTCCCGGCTCGAGGGAATATGCCCATTTTCTTGCCTGATCACAAAGAGAAAATGTAAATAGAGTTAGTCGAACTTCTTTGGCAGAGATGTTCGGGAACAAAAAAGTATTACAGATTTCTATAAAGCTACGGAGGTGGGTGTGCGAGTCCTCGCCACGCCGTCCTCTGAATTATCCTGTAGTCTGTTTCCATCGAGGGCAGGCCTCATGATTCCTGGAGATAAATCATAGAGGTTTGGCGATGCATAGTCCCTAATGGGCCTAGTACAATCGTTAACCAAAAGGATTGGATTCGCCATGACGTTGTTTTCGTTTGGTGCTCCGTTTCCAGGCTACTTTGCCATATCTTCTTTATCTAACTATTGTGGTTGGCAACTGTTTCTTAGTCTCCGTTTGAACGTCCTCTCAATCTCTGGGTCGTAATTCGCCAGAGATTGAGAGTCTTCAAAGAAATTAGAAAAATTATCATTAGCACTGCTTTGCCGAAGTCCCCAGCAACGACGACAAAAACATGATGCATTATTTTATGAGGTGGAATTATGGATGTAATGCGATGATGAAAATGCATTGAGCACTCAAGTTTTCTCAGTGGAATCCAAGTGTAAACCCCACCGAGTTTATTGGTAAGTCTAGGGTCGAACTCAGGGACTTGGAAAAACAATATGCGATGATGATTTTGCGGTAATCGGTAACTCAAATAGTTGTTGGTTTTGTTGTTGTGGAAATGAAATAAATAAATGTTGCGGATTTGAGAAAAGTTTGATTATGTGATAGATGCACTGAGTATGCAGATGGACGAGTTGAAAGGGTCTTTAGCTAGCGTTACCTGGGAATGCGTCAGACTATGTGATCATGCTACACCCATGCACAACAAGTCATTTTCCGATGCAAATGCGGTGCTCCTAAGTCTAGGACACATGTGTTGAATGCAAAAGTGTCCATAGAGCTTATTCCTAAGTCTCTACTCTCTTCCTATGCAGTGATGCGAGATGCACACAAAGGCAAGGTGACAGCACACAATCATATCCAAACTCTAGGTTGCATGCAATGCGTTAATAGCAAACAATGCTTATTCCTAAGCTCCTATCTCTTGATTATGCGTTCTAATCTGACTCTCCCGAGCCTAGATTCTAACCTGACTTTTCAAAGCCTAAATCCTATCCTTAGACTACCCTCTCGAGTATCTCTAATGGACGAATGAAGCATACATAATTCAAGATAATCGCATAGGATGAATATCCTCAGTTAACAGATTTAGCTACTCATGCGTAAATAATAGAGAGTGAACAGATATAGAGAAGTAAATTCCATTTCTATAAATGAGTTTGAATACAAAATAACAATGGAAGATAAGGGAAGAGAGCCTGGTAGCAATCCCTTGCTGCCTGAGGCTTTTACACTGGCAACTCTATTCGGTTCAAAAGATATTCTTGCTTCCGCAGGAGCTGGCCTTCTCTCTGATCTTGAAGCTTCCGGCACTCTCCTGAGCTCATCGGAACAATCTATCGGCACAACGTCTTTCTCTCACTTTTGCCTTAAAATAAAAGAAAATCTAAGAACAAGGCTAAACTATCTAAGGAAAAATTCTCTAACTCTCCAAACTTGCTGAACATGTGAGCAGATCAACCCCTTTTCTGAAGAATACCCTCGGTATTTATAGAGCTTCGGCGTGAAAGGCGGCTTCTCTTTTATGATTGCACAGATGGGATGGCTTTCATTCTCTTACTGGTATGCCGAATATTTGTCACCGAAAAGTCGAGTGTACTTGTTATCATTAGCAGCTTGTCAACTTAATTCAGATTCGACCATCATCAGCTTTCTGTCCCATTGTGATTAATTATGCCTTTCACCCAGATGTGCCCACCAAGTTGCACTGGCTCTATGCGGCAATCCTTCTTGGGTAGATGCTTGCGAGCACAAATCACCGCAAAGCCTTGTGGTAATGCTGCGCTCGACCGATGATTTCTTATGATCGCGCTTTTTGCCTTGCATATGCATATTCTGCATAAAAATACGAAAGATAACTGTTTCTATGCGATGAACGCATGCGACCGCAATGTTATAAACTTAATGCTTTTTGGATGCAATCTAACATATTTTATCAACACAGGCCTGCATTATTTAAGAATTTAGCACTACAATAACATGCATTTCTGCCCATTATCACCTATTTACTACACGATCGACCTGCGCACGCATCTCTCGCGCCTAGCGCCTATGTTCGCACAACTTGTTGTTACCGCATACTCTACTAACCTCCCAAGACGTTGGTTGCCGCATGCTTGTCTCCACATAGCCTTTCCTCTCGGCCATTCTATAGTCTCTTTCAATGCCCAAATAACCTCTCAAATGTCCAAGGCTAATGCATGGCACAACACCAATACTTAGCACAAGGCCAATGCATTGTCTAGTACTTAAGCCATTTCTGCCTTGGCTTTCAACGCATAATTTCTTTTTGATGTTATACTTAGCCAAAATTTCACTAGTTTATGGCTTATTTCAAGCTACTAAGCAATCCATTTAAACACTTAGAATTTTCCTCCTTTTTAACCTAGACTCGCTTTTCCATCAATACGGTCTAGGTTAAGGGTTAGGGTCTTACATTTACCACTCCCTTAAATAAAATTTTGTCCTCGAAATTTAGCCAATAACATTTCATAAACAAATTTTATTGATCGATTTTTTTAACAAAGTTTTAATTACACATAGTCAGCTTCTAATTCAATCCTCTAGTATCTTCCCCTTACCGTTTCCAACATCGGTCTTGTCTTCTTCCCGGGTTTGAGTTAACCCGTACATCTGTCCCAATGTTAGCTTCCCTGACTTATCTCTTCATTTCTCCATACTACGTCCTTCTCCCATAGTTGTTGGTTTTACTCCTTGATGTTGTATACTTTCGGCTTCCAAATTTATCAACTGGGGACATTCTCGTTTAAAGTGCCCTGGTTTACCGCACTTAAAACATGTACGTGCTTGCCCTTAGGTTTGATCCCAACATTTTCCCCAGTGATACCTATTACAGACTGTACACTTGGGTCTTTGATTTACACTAGCCATTGACTCTTTTATTTGACTTTCTCTTCCAAAGTCCGCTCCAGTTTTTACAATCCCCTTTCTCTTCCACAAACTCTTATTTTCAATCTAGGAGTAAAAATTTTCCGTTCCTCCCTTCGCCACCGGTTTATTATCGAGTCATTTTCTGGCTTCAACTCTTCTGCCGTTAGACTCTTTTCCACCCTCAAGCCACTTCTACCAGTCTTGAGAATTCTACCCATTCAGCAGTTGCTGTCACAGGGGTTTAGATTTCTTGTCTTAATCATGTTTCAGATCTCCTACAACGTTCCTTCTCATCCCCGATTATGTTTAAAGCATACTTTGAAAGTTCAGTATACTTTAGTTCATATTCTACTACAGTCATACTTCCTTGCACGAGCTGTAGAAACTCATCCTATTTCGCATACAGAAACGATCGAGGATAGAATCTTTCAAAGAACGCTTCTCGAAATTCTTCCCAACAGGGTTCTTCTTTATCACCCCTTCTGCTTCTTAGCAACTTCCACCAATCCTCAGCTTGTTTTTGTAATAGAAAGGTTCCAATACTTACCTTTCTATCTTCAGGGCATCTTATTACCCCAAAACATTTCTCCAATTGATTCATCCAAACCTCTACATCCGTAGGGTTCGTTGTCCCTTCAAAAATCATAGCACCCAACGATTCAGCCGCTCTATCCCGTACTTCTTTTCAGGATCTGGCTGTATTGTTCCCAAACTTTCTTGTAGTCTATGAGAAAACCTATCCATTTTCTCCTCATCCCTCGTCCTTTCCCTTGGATGACTTGATGCACTTCCACTCCCATCCCCAGAGTGTTTTCTAGTCCGACGTTTTCCACTTCTCAGCATTTTAGCTACAAGTAATCACATATACATTAAACATACACCCAACATACAATGCATGTTACTTTATATTTATTAACATAAGTTTATTTACATTTTTATTGCCTTTTACCCTTTAAAGTCTTATTTTTCTTCCTAATTCCGATCTCAGAAATACAAGTTCCTAAAATTAATTCGTTGTCTATCATCTCTCCACAGGCATTTCTCCTGCACATGTCCGATTTCTTTGCAGAAGATACAGAACCTGTACGATTCCTCTTCATTAGGTTCAGTAGTGGGTCGTTCTTCAAACAGAATGATTATTCGTCGGGGCATGTCCATCTTGGCTTCTCGTATCCAATCCTGGGATAAACTTCCAGCCACATTAGTTCTTTTAAATTCTTGGTCATATGCTAGGTCTAGCATCATCCTTTTGCTTTCACTGCTAGAGTCTGCAGCTGGTTGTAAATGATTTTCTTACTGAAACTACTCTTGTATTTCCTTAGTTTTCTTTTGGAAATAATAGCAATTTTTCTGAATGTGGCCATATTTACCACAGCCATAACAAATTTTGGTCCCCATTAAACATGGACCACTATGGTTTTTACCACACCTCGGACATCTCCTATTGCCTCGGGATTTCGATAAACTCATATTAGGCATAGAAGTTTGATGTTCAATGTTATCATTTAAACTATGTTCAATCGTTTCAGGGTTTCCCTTTAAGTTAGCGTCTCGGTTTGATTCTTACATTCGGAAGTCCTGCCACCACCAGGGTCTATTGCTCAGATCCATCTCCTATTGTGAAAATCATTCAAGTTACTATCTAATTTTTTAACTAATCCTTTTACCCTATTTCCTTTTTCCTGGGCTTTGCTGTACCCCTTTTTGTTTTCCCCCTCGTTACTGACTATTTTCCGATACCCACCTGGCACCACTTATTCCTTCCTTAGTCCTACTAGAACCTTTCTTACTCATCTCAAGTTTTCTACCTGTACACCATTTTATCCACACTTTTTAGTTTTTGACTCAAACCAGTTTTAACTCTACCCGGCTTCCAAATCCTAGGTAAGTCTTTTTCCCCGACACCGACTTGGCATCAACTTAACTTTCTATCTTTTTCCCTCCTAGGTTTTACATAAACACTTGTCCTGATGCTAATGTCAATTTTATTCTCAACTTCCCTAGGTTGTATATATACCATACTAAACTCAACTCTTCAGACCTTACATAAACCTTATGTTTGTTATTGACCTAGTATTGACTTGATTACGATTCACGTTTTTCCCAGGTTTTACGTAAACCTATTGCTCTGATACCAAGTTGTCACACCCCCTCCCGAGCCTTAGCCCAAGACCCAGAAAAGAGCATGAAGATGGCCAATTACAACTAGGACAGCTAATATACCAAACATTTAGAATGTCTACAATACTTATATAATTTCTATACAAATGATTTTAGCTATCCTACTGATTTTCAGCTACCCAATCCGAGTCATGCTCTGTAAGAGATTACCAATTCCTGGTGTTGGTGGCTTGGTGACTTTTCCTTGAACGCTCTGCTGCGCTACCTGGCGGGGGGGAGAAAACATTTGGAAAGCATGAGCTATAAAGCCCAGTGAGTGGTGTTAATAACTTTGGTTTCAGAAATATACTTTTTGGAAATCAATACATAATCAATAAGAACATTACCACAAGTTCACAATTATTTCTCCAGCCAGACCGCTGGATTATCCCCAGCTTATCCACTGATCAAACATTCCCAGCTATACCACTGGTTATTCTTGGCATGCTTGTATCTTAAAGCAATATAAAATCAATTCTTGTGGAAACTTTCCCTATACCCTATTATCCCGCCAATGTGCACATCGACTATTTTCTCGCTAGCTATGCTTAGGTAACTTGACTATATTTCCCGCCGGTCGTCACCGACTATAATTTCTCGTCGACTAAAGTCGACTATCTTTTCCTGTCGACCGAAGCCAACTATATTTTCCCACCAAGTACCTTTTCAAGCATGCTAACTATATATCCCGGGTACAATTCCAGTTTCCAACAAAAACATATAAGCAATATCTTATCAAGCATAGTAACACAATAAACATGCATCCCTGTTCATGCTAGTTTAATATTATCCCATATATATATATATTTACCTATATATATAGAAATATATCAATAATCAACAATAACACAATAACCACTCACTGTTTTTACTGGACTGTCCATTGCAAGTTACCTTTGATGTGTTTTCCTGAAATTTCCCCCATTTCCAATGAAATTTCAAATTAATATCATGATTTCACAAAATAACTTTAAAACATCCAAAATATCCTCTTATACCAAAATTACCAGCTTACCCTACTTAAAATGACAAAATTTTGGCCAAAATCCTCAAACAACCCGTTTGGAGTTTATTCTGACCAAATTCGGGCGCTGATGCTCATGACAGGGCGAAAAAGTGTGTGTACGAGGATGGGCAAGGCGTTCGTGGTGTCAACCTCGTGCAGAAGGCACACGCAATGCGTCGCACTGTGATTATGACGTTCGTACGATGCGCTGGATGTGTGTTGGCCTGGGCGACAATCTGAGCTTTCACCTTACTAACGTAATTCCTGTCTCCTCCGTACTCCTACTGTGACGGCAGCCTGAGAACTTACTCTCAACTCACTATTAGGATTTTAGAACTTGAAACTTGGAAATGGCACGAGTAAATTGCTCACGCCAAACCCTCCTATTTATAGGTATCCCGGGCTCCTCTCCATGCAACATCTCAAATCCAAATGCCTTTCCCTTATGCTGCCAACACTAATCCCCTACCAGGAAGGCCTTGAGTTGTTTTAACCTTGATTTGCCAACAAAAAGGTTTACTTTGCATGTAATATTAGCCTTACATCTCCTACTTAAGTAGATAAGAATTACTTTGCATTCAATGTCCTTGAACCACCTCATCTTCTTAAGGTTTAAGATTATATATCTGGATGATTTAGCATTACTTATGGGCGCATTCCATACTCCCATGATCGCAAGCCAAATTGTGTCCATCCAATCACCAATGCGGTCCTCCAACCACATATGCGTCCATCCGATTGCCGCAACATACCTATGTCCAGACACCCCCCTTGGCACATGCATCCATCCTATCTTTGCACCTTTGAGTGTCTTTTTAATTTCACCATTGAAACCATTGCCGCCTAGCACTTTTCCCCATATGCGACCTACTAAGATTATGCAACCTTTCCTTGTGCAACTTGATCGCATATGCTAGATGCTCGCAAGGCTCATCCTAACCTTATGGCTTGGCCGTGTATGTCCTTTTCTTGGTTAGCCATCATCAACTCGTAGCCTTCTCATCAACGCATCACTTGAGTCAAAACTCAATGCATCGCATCCTTGGCCGTATACCTTCCTCTCCCGCATGGCTTACTTTTGGCCTATGTGCTCGACTAGGATTATGACCACCCTTCTTTCACCGCATACTACTTGCTCAAGCCTTGTCCTATGTGTCCACATGCCTCGGATGTCCTTGGCACATAGCACCTTACCAACGCATAAAAACCTTTGGGTCGACTTGGTTCTCAACTCAACACCTCATGATATAGCTCATCATTGCATCCCTTATGACCAACGCATGTATGTCCTTGTTGCTTGTCAACATCCTTAATCTCTTGCTCAAGACCGACACAACCAATCCTCATAAACCTTCTTACTGCAAGCCTTTGCAATGCAAGGACAATTCCCCATGCATCCACCATAGCTTGTTTCATCGCCTAGCTCATCTTTTAGCAAGGCCGCCGCATTGCACCATCGCATATTATCGCTGCATCCATCATATAGCATCATTGCATTCATTGGTAGCATCGCCGCATCCCATCGCCGCATCCTATAGCATCATCGAATCCATCGCATAACATCGACACATCCATCGTGTAACATTGCCGCATAGCATCGCCGCATCCATCGTGTAGCATCGCCGTATCCCTTCGCAGTATAGCATCGCAACATCCATCATGTAGCATCGACACATACCATCGCCGCATAGCATTGCCGCATCCATCGTGTAGCATCAACACATACCATCGTCGCATACCATCGTCTAGCATAGCCTATTTATTACACGATCGACCCGCGCACGCATCTCCCGCACCTAGCACCTATGTCCGCACAAGTTGTGCTTACCGCATGCTCTACTAACCTCCCAAGATGTTGGCTGCCGCATGCTTGTCTCCATATAGCCTTTCCTTTCAGCCATACTATAGCCTCTTTTAATGCCCAAATAACCTCTCAAATGTTCATGGCCAATGCATGGAACAACACCAATACTTAGCACCCATACTATAGCCTCTTTCAAGGCCCAAATAACCTCTCAAATGTTCATGGCCAACACATGGCACAACACCAATACTTAGCACAAGGCCAACACATTGTCTAGTAATTAAGCCATTTTTGCCTTGGCTTTCAAGGCATAGTTCCTTTTTGATATTATACTTAACCAAATTTTCACTAGTTTATGGCTTATTCCAAGCTACTAAGCATTCCATTTAAGCACTTAGAATTTCCTCCTCTTTGACCTAGACTCGTTTTTCCATCAATACAGTCTAGGTTAAGGGTTAAGGTCTTACACATGTGCTAGCGACTAATTCAAAGAAGTTGGAACCACGTTCGAAGGTTTGCCTCTTTGTAGGCTATCCCAACGAAACGAGAGAAGGATACTTCTATGATCCAAGTGAGAACAAAGTGTTTATTTCCACTAATGCTATCTTCTTGGAAGACGATCACATGAGGGATCATAATCCACGAAGTAAGCTTGTTTTATGTGAGATCTCAAGTGAGACTGAGATTGCTGAGGGTTCAACAAGAGTTGTTGAATAGGCCGATAGATCAACAAGAGTTGTTGAGGTTAGAATGTCTAGTAAACTAGCTCTAGAGTTGAGACTGCCTCGACGTAGTGGGAGGGTTATGAACCCACCAAATCGCTACATGGGTTTGACTGAAGCCCTAAACATCATTACGAATGATGGGGTCGAGGATCTATTGTCTTTTAAGAAAGCAATGGAGGATGTTGACAAAGATGAATGGGTTAAGGCCATGAACCAGGAAATGGAGTCTGTGTACTTCAATAACGTCTGGGAGCTTGTTGATCCACCTGATAGGGTAAGATCTATTGGGTGTAAGTGGATCTATAAGCGAAAGAGAGGTGTAGATGGAAAGGTGCAAACCTTTAAGGCTAGACTCGTGGCAAAGGGTTATACCCAGGTTGAGGGAGTTTATTATGAGGAAACTTTCTCACCTGTTGTCATGCTGAAGTCTATCAGGATTCTCCTATCCATAGCCACATTTTATGATTATGAAATATGGCAAATGGACGTCAAGACTGCCTTTCTTAATTGTAATCTTGAGGAGACCATCTATATGACTTAACCAGAGGGGTTTGTAGTTCCAGATCAAGAGCAAAGAGTTTGCAAGCTTAATAGGTCCATTTATGGGCTGTAACAAGCATCTAGATCTTGGAACATAAGATTTGACACTACTATCAAGTCGTTTGGCTTTGACCAGAACTTTGATGAGCCTTGTGTTTACAAGAAGATCATCAACAGCTCAGTAGCTTTCCTGGTACTGTATGTGGATGATATCCTACTCATTTAGAATGATATAGGGTATTGGACTGACATTAAGAGTTGGCTAGCTGCCCAGTTCCAAATGAAAGATTTGGGTGAGGCACAGTATGTTCTCAGGATTCAGATTATTCGGGATCGCAAGAACAAACGGTTAACACTGTCTTAGGCATCGTACATTGATCAAATGTTGATCAGGTACAGGATGCAGGATTCCAAGAGGGGTTCGTAACCCTTCCAGCATGGAATCATTCTGTCTAAGGATTAATGTCCTAAGACACCTCAAGAAGTTGAGGAGATGAGACAGATTCCCTATGCTTCTGCTGTAGGAAGCTTGATGTATGCAATGTTGTGTACCAAACCCGACATTTGCTATGCAGTAGGGATTGTCAGTTGGTATCAATCCAATCCAGGATTTGGTCACTAGACAGTGGTCAAGAAGATCCTCAAGTATCTTCGGAGAATGAGGGTCTACATGCTTGTATATGGAGATAAGGATCTGATCCTTATAGGATACAATGTTGTTGATCTCTTTACAAAGGCCCTCATAGCTAACGTGTTTGAGGGTCACCTGGAGTGTCTGGGTCTGCGGGACATGCAACATCTTGTCTAGGAAAGGTGGGAGATGATACTGGGGTATGCCATAGTTTATTGTATTTTGTACATTTTTATATTGTATTGTACATTAGTCTCCTGAGTCATTAGGACAAGTGGGAGATTGTTGCGGTTGGTGTCCTAATTCTCCCGGAGTCTCGTTGTTTTGTAAAGATTCACATTGTTCAATGAATAAAATAAGTGTTATTTAATTCTGGCATTTACTCGTATCTAATAAACAAAGCTCCTTGGTTATCTTATGTGAACTTAAGCATGTATATGTGATATGAAAGTGGATCATGCCTTAAGTGATAACCTAAATCGGTCTGTAGTATAAAAATTAAGGTGGGGTACTTGATCTAGATGAAACTACGAATACGGCCCGCTTTGTAGAGGTTTGCAAGTGTTGTAAACTACTACAAATAATAGATCCTGACCATTCATGTGGAGACGTGGAGCGGGGGTGTCCTATACAAAGAGTTTGTATAAGACCTGGACCACAATATGACTAGACTCTGTATATAACGCTGTTGATACGAGAGACTTGCATCTCACCTAAACGACCATAGGTGACACGACCTCAATCCTGAGTGTTTTGGGAACTCCTGCCTTTGAGGGCGGTCCTTTGATTAGTATGGGTGAGAGTGGCCAGATTGCCAACTCAACATGCCTACCTTTTTGGGGACTTGTTTGATCTGGGAGTTGGGAACTCAATCCACAAGATGGAATTCACCCCTTTCCCAAAGCAGGGATAAGTAGAGAGATTGCTCCCTTAAGGGCTGATTCAGGGGCTTGAACATAGTGGCCATAGCTTCTCTTTGGAAGAGAAGACTCAATCATAGTAGGACTATGACTTATGTTCATTAGAGGGATCAGTGGTACTTTAGGAGACAGATGTAACTATAGGGGCATAACGGTTATTAGCCTAGCTGTACTTATGAGCAATCTGTGAAAGGTTGTTGCACTGCTCATTGGTTAAGATGGACACATAGTATATCTGTAATAAGGAGAGTTCAGTTGTCGGTCTTTAGTGGAGTGCCTGGCAGTTAACGGATGGTGGATCCCATGACTAAAGAGTTTAGTTAGTTATTCACGTACTGTTGGAGCTTTAAGCTACAGGTCCATGAGGTCTCCTTGAAAGCTCAATGGATTCGGTTGAGGATTAGTTCTTGGTGTTGATTTGAAATGTTCAAATTGACAAAAGGTATTTTGATTATATATGATATAATCGGTATGATGTATGAGATACATCTAGTGGATGATTGATGTAAATGAGATTTACATTAAGTACCATGGAATAGAAAAAGAACTATGGTTTATATGTTTCATGAGATGAAATATTAATACTATAGGTTATAAATATAGTATGATAAGTTGGTTATAATTTATTTTTATAATAATATTAATTATTAGATAATTAATTCTTTTTCTTTTAATAACCATATGAATGGGTGGTTATTGGATCATGGTAACCGTGAGTTTAAAAGGAAAGCTATCTATTTTCGAAATGAAGTTTTAAAAGGAAGGTTTTGAGTTTTCTCTCCTCGCAAAAGAAACTCACGAAGTCGTCAAATAAATTCGGATTTACTAAACGATGGCTGGGCAAGCTAAACGATTGTGCAGTGGCAAGCTAAACGATCATGCAGTATTTACTAAACGATCGCATAGTTTTGTTAGACGATCGTTGGTCCAAAGTAAACGATCGTGTAGTGTCTGTAGGCGACTGACTAAGCTAAACGATGAGCTAAATGATCACATAGCTTTTGCTAGACGATCGTTTAGCTTTATCAAAATGATTGGGCATCGACCTATACGATAGGTCTCCACCATTTCTCACTTGCCCAATCGTGTACCCGATCGGTGTTTCCTCCTTCGTCTACCTCATACCAAGTTCGAACAGAGCCCACCCTCTGGATTCTCACAACTAGAATACCAAGATCACCTTGTTGGTGGTGTCAGACTCAACTCAACACCATCGAGGTTTTCTGGAGGCTGTTCGTGGTGCTGTGGAGGCCGTTCGTGTTGCGGAGGAGTTTGTGACCGAGGCGATCATTGAAGACGAGTGCAAAGTGTTCGTGCGGTGTTGCGGTCGTGTAGATCGAGCGTTCGTGGTTGCTGATTGTTCGAGCAGTTGCACATTGGAGCATGGAGACACTTCTGCTATTGTGCGTAGAGTTTGATCTCTTTATGTATTGGTATTGTTCATGCTGTAATTTCTGCATTTGAATTGTATAACCGTTCATTTTGAAGTTGGCTGTAAATATATGTTCATTCATGATTGTAATTTGGAATAGTCTTGTTCCGCTGCTCATGGAAA
The DNA here is from genome assembly GCF_009727055.1 of Benincasa hispida. Lineage (NCBI taxonomy): Eukaryota > Viridiplantae > Streptophyta > Magnoliopsida > Cucurbitales > Cucurbitaceae > Benincasa > Benincasa hispida. The sequence goes on along the minus strand of NC_052351.1, from coordinate 70,150,038 downwards.
TCTCGCTTCCGATTTCCTTCAGTTGTGTTGGCAATCTGGCCACTCTCACCATACTAATCAAAGGACTGCTCTCAAAGGCAGGAGTTCCCAAAACACTTAGGATTGAGGTCATATCACCTATGGTCATTTAGGTGAGATGTAAGTCTCCAGTATCAACGGTGTTATATACAAAGACGAATCATCTCGTGGTCTGGTCTTATACAAACTCTTTGTATAGGACACCCTCGCTCGCATATCTCCACACGAATGGTCAGGATCTACCATCTATAGTGGTTTACAACACTTGTAAACCCCTATAAAACGGGCTGTATTCGTAGTGTTACTAGGATTAGGAATCCCTCCTTAATCCTTATACTACAGACCTATTTAGGTTATCATTTAAGGAATGATCCAGTTGTATATCTCATATGCATGCTTAAGTTTATATACAATAACCATGGAGCTTTGTTTAGTGGATATGAGTAAATGCCAGAATGAAATAACTCTTATTTTATAAACAATGTGTATAATTACAAATAACGAGAGTCCAGGAGAATTAGGACACCAATCCCAACAATCTCCCACTTATCCTAATGCCTCAGGAGACTAATGTACAATACAATAAAAAATACATGTACAATATACATTAAACTAGGGCATACCCTAGTATCATCTCCCACTTACCCTAGACAAGATGCTGCATGTCCCGCAGACCCAAACTCTCCATGTGACCCTCGAATACTTTAGCCGTGAGAGTCTTTGTAAAGGGATTAGAAACGTTATGCTCTAATGGGATCTTCATGACTATCACATCACCGTGATGCATAATCTCCCTAATCAAGTGGTATTTCCACTTATATGCTTGGCTCGAGGATGACTTCGAGGCTCCTTCGAATTTGCCACAGCCCCGCTGTTATCATAATAAAGATTGATATGCAAATCCATATTTGGAACAACTTCCAAATCTGTAAGGAATTTCCTCAGCCAAACAGCCTTCTTAGCTGCTTCACAAGCGGCTATGTATACGGCTTCCATAGTGGAGTCTGCGATACATCCTTGCTTGATCCTTTACCACACTACAACCCTTCCATTCAGAGTGAACACTGTCCCCGATGTTGATTTACGAGAATCTTTATCGGTCTGAAAGTCAGAGTCTATGTATCCTGTAAGGATCAGATCCTTATCTCCATACACAAGCATGTAGTCTCTCGTTCTCCGAAGATACTTGAGGATCGTCTTGATTGCCGTGCAATGATCAAATCCTGGATTAGACTAATACCGACTGACAATCCCTACTACATAGCAAATGTCGGGTCTGGTACACAACATTGCATACATTAAGCTTCCTACAGTTGAAGCATAGGGAATCTGTCTCACCTTCTCAACCTCTTGATGTGTCTTAGGACATTGATCCTTAGACAAAACAATTCCATGCATGAAGGGTAACAAACCCCTCTTGGAATCTTGCATCCTGTACCTAACCAACATTTGATCGATGTATGATGCCTGAGACAAGGCTAACCTCTTGTTCTTACGATCCCGAATAATCTGGATCCCTATAACATACTGTGCCTCACCCAAATCTTTCATTTGGAACTGGATAGCTAGCCACTTCTTAATGTCAATCAGATACCCTACATCATTCCCAATGAATAGGATGTCAGCCACATATAGTACCAGGAAGGCTACTGAGCTGTTGATGATCTTCTTGTAGACACAAGGCTCATCAACGTTATGATCAAAGCCAAACAACTTGACCGCAGTGTCAAATCTAATGTTCAATGATCGAGACGCTTGTTTCAACCCATAAATGGACCTATTAAGCTTGCAAACTCTTTTCTCTTGATATGGAACTACGAACCCCTCTGGTTGAGTCATATAGATGGTCTCCTCAAGATTACCATTTAGAAAGGCAGTCTTAACATCCATTTTCCATATCTCATAATCATAAAATGTGGCTATGGACAGGAGTATCCTGATAGAATTGAGCATGACAATAGGTGAGAAAGTTTCATAATAGTCAACTCCCTCTACCTGGGTATAACCCTTTGCCAACGAGTCGAGCCTTAAAGGTTTGTATCTTTCAATCTACACCTCTCTTTCGCTTATAGATCCACTTACACCCAATAGGTCTTACCCCATCAGGCGGATCCATAAGCTCCCAGACGTTATTGAAGTACATAGACTCCATCTTCTAGTTCATGGCCTTAACCCATGTATCCTTGTCAACATCCTCCATTACTTTCTTAAAAGACAATGGATCCTCGACCCCATCATTAAAAATGAAGTTTTGGGCTTCATTCAAACCCATGTAGTGATCTGGTGGGTTCATATCCTTCCCACTACGTTGAGACAATCTTAGCTCTTGAGCTAGTTGACTAGAGGTACCGACCTCAACAACTCTTGTTGATCTGTCGACCTATTCAACAACTCTTGTTGAACCATCAATAGTCTTAGTCTCACTAGAAATCTCACGTAAAACAAGCTTACTTCGTGGCTTATGATCCCTCATGTGGTCTTCTTCCAAGAAGATAGCATTTGTAGAAACAAACACTTTGTTCTCACTTAGATCATAGAAGTATCCACCTCTCGTTTCCTTGGGGTAGCCTACAAAGAGGAAAACCTTCGAACACGATTCCAACTTATTCGGGTTAGTCACAAGCACATGTGCCGGACACCCTCAAATCCTGAATGGCATAAACTACTTTTACGGCCTCTCCACAACTCAAAAGGTTTTTCAGAAACACTTTTCGAGGGAACGTTGTTCAGGATATAGCATGCAATCTCCACTGCAAAACCTAAAAACGAGTCTGAAAGATGAGCATAACTCATCATAGACAGAACCATGTCCAACAAGGTTCTATTTCTCCTTTCTGATACACCATTCTACTGAGTTGTACCTTGGGTCGAGAGTTGGGACGCAATCCCATGTTCTATCATACAGTTATGGAATTGGAGATCCATATACTCTCCACCACGATCAAATCGTAGTGTTTTTATCTTCTTACCTAACAAGTTTTCAACTTCAGCCTTATACTCCTTGAACTTGTCAAGGGCTTCAGACTTACGTTGCATTAGGTAGAGATACCTATACCTTGAATGATCATCTATGAAATAGATGAAATATTCATACCCACCTCGAGCCCTAATACTCACCAGACCACAGAGGTCTGAATGTACAAGCTCCAAGGTTTCCTTGGCTCTGTAATCTTTTCTAGTAAAAGGTCGTTTGGTCATCTTGCCTTGGAAGCATGATTCACACACCGACAAGTAGTTTTCTTCTAAACTCTTTAAAAGTTCACTTTTCACCAATTGCTCAATCTTATTAAGGTTGATGTGACCTAACCTTAGATGCCAAAGATGGGCGTTTTCTTGAGGAGAAACCTTTGGTGTTTTATGTTGTTTTCGTACTAAACATTTCAGTGTTAAACAAGGCTTTTATGACTAACGACCTTAGTACATATACTTTCCATCAAACCAAAACTAATCTCCATTCCATGCTGAAAATAAACACTTTATTCTCAGAAAAGGAGACGGTATACCCTTGTTTAATGAGACAAGAAATCGAGATTAAGTTCCTCTTAATATGAGGAACTACGAAAAAATTATCTAGTAACATTCGTTTCAACAAATAACTTCAGCCTGCCTACAACAACAGCTGAAACAACCTCATCAGTATCGACTCTAAGAGTCATCTATCCATTGGCAATGTTTTCCAGGAACTGAATCCTTGGTAAGAGGAACTAACATGGTTTGTAGCACGTGAATCAAGGATTCAAGAAGAATCATCATTCTCTACCAAACATGTTTCAAAGACCTAAAAATCACATTTACTGTCTTTCCTCCTCTTTAGGAGAGTAGTGGGATCAATGTCAGAACAACTGACACTACTGATTTTGTCATCCATCCCTTTGTGCTCGAAAAGTAAGAACTGATGTTCAAAAAAATCTTGCAACAAATACATGATCTCGCGTGCAATGACCATGTTCTCAACCCTTTTGGCCAAACATTAGGTATGTTAGCCAAAATGTGAAGTCGGGCCAATGAATTAGCCTTCATCCACACCTTATATACATTACAAACACTTCGTGGTGCATCAAGGTTTGGGACTTGAGGACATTCCTCAACCATGACAAATCCGAGGTTGTTTACCATGAAATACATTTTACATGACTCTTTCCACTGTATGAAATTGGTTAAATTAAAGGCATTCAACGAAAAACTAAAAAGTTGCTGAAAACAAAAACACATTCACCTACGTTAGGTTTTAAGCAAATCCCGGTTGAAAAACATACAACATCCAATTGTTGGGTTTTATGTCCTAAAACTCGTGGTTTGTAAACATTAGAACTTATTCTGAGAATTCAATAAAGTTGTTGAATATATTGTTTTTTAGAAATCCAATAAACCTAAGTCCCTTGACTATTATATGAGTACTTGAACTTTATGTGGAGACATACAAGTGGATCAGGTTCGAGTAAATAGTCAAAATGATCTATAGTATATGAATAAGGTTGGGTACCCTATTATAGTAACACTATTGGATGCGGCCTACTCTGTAGTTGTTACAAAGTGTTGTAAACTGCTACATACGAAGTAATTCTAATTCGTGCATGTTGAGATATGAGGAGTGGGGGTGTCCTGTGCAAATGAGTTTTGTGCAAGATCGAACAATGAAACCTGTCACTCTTACTTTATAACACTGTTTATTGTTTAAGACTGACAATTTCGAAGCGATGACCTAGGTAACTTAACCTTAATCCTAAGCTAACTATGAACTCCTATTTGTTTGGGATTATCATTTGATCTTCAAACGATGAGAGCAGACCAATTGCCTCTACTCAATAAGCTTACCATTTTGGGGATAAGACTGGATGAATAGCTGGGAACATAGGGTGCAAGAGGGAATTCACTCCTAACCGATTTTGTTCCCTTCAAGTGCTGATTCTGGGTCTTGAACAAGAGGCCTCACCCTCTCATTGGCCTGAGAGGGATTCGATTTGTTGATTAGATCACAAATCAATTGTTCATTAGGGGATCAATGGAACTTAAGAAACAAGAGGTAATTTCGGGGGTAAAACAGAGATTCGACCCAGACGTTATTACGAGCAACCTGTGAAGGGTTAACTTACTAATCATGGTTATATCGAGTGGACATAATATATCTACAGTGGGGGGAGTTCAATTATAGGCTTTAGTGGAATCACCCATTAGTTAACGAATGGGGGTTAGATCGGTCTAATAAGTTCAGTCGATTAATCTCAGATTGTTGGAGCCCATGATTTGTAGGTCCGCGAGGTCCCCTTACTAGCTCGTAAATGGAAACACTTTAGGGTAGCTTGAGAAATTAATTTGAAACGTTCAAATTAAACGGAACAAGAGAATAAATATTTAAATATGATTTAAATATATAAAGATGAATATTGTGCAAAAAATTAATATTTGATATTAAATTAATTAATTTAAGAAAATCAAATTTTAAATTAAAGTGATTTAAAAGTCATTTTTTGTTTTAAAAAGGAAAATGGAAAAATCGTTTTGCATGGCACAAAGTGGAAAAAGTTTTTTTCCATTATCATCATCTTTATGCTCACAAACAAACCATGATCTTTTCTACCTTGATTCTCCAAGCATGAGCTACAAGCGATGCACTCCATCTCTTTGCATGTTCATCTTGATATATAAAGAAGATTGGTGTTGTTGGAGAAGAGGAGATAAATACAGAATTTTGAGAGAAAAATCATGGTGAAGAATAAGTTGTCTTCTTTAACTTGCTGTTGTGAGCTTCCCTTGTTTCTCCACATCTACAAATTGTTCTTGAGTCCCACAACTCTGCCTAAAGCTCCAAGAGTATAGTAGGGAAGGCTTTGAGGTGGTTCATGTAAACCCCGTACTCCATTTTTCCTACATAAGTGAGTAACAAGTGTGTTAGTAAAATTATGAAAGGAGGTAAAGAAGGTAGGCCGATGAAGGAAGAAAATTCTAAATGTTAGAAATACTTAGTCAAGGATGAGTTTTAGATAATATAACAAGTTAAAAATTGCTAAATATGGAAGCAAAGTGTAGGCATGCGTTGATGGAGAAGCGTGGACGCATGGGGTTGCGTGTGTAACAACCAAGGCTTGTAGAGGTTAAGTGTTGAAGGCAAGGGTAAACTATGCGTTGGTACTAAGGATGAATGCATGGGTTGAAAGGCATGATGCATTGATAAGGCTTGTGGCAGCCTCAAGTGTGTGCGAGTAAAGGCCGTTTGGACGATCGTGTAGCAGATGAGTGGCGCCATACGATTGAGTAAGCGATCATCTAGTAGATGAACGATACTACATGATGAGGTAGTGATCGTGTAGGGGAGTGTTGGGCGATCGTATAGTAAATGCACAGAGAGCTAAGCGATGCGGTAGGTGATTTGTGTAGTAATTGCGCAGAGCTAGACGATGCGAAGGATAGCACTAAACGATGGCGCTACGCATTGGACGATAGCGTAAGCGGCACTACAACGATCGGCATTAGCACTAGACGATGAGCTGCACGACAAGCACTAGACGATAGACGTTGGACGCTAGGCGATAGACATTGGGCACTAAATGATAGACGCTGGGCGTTGGGTGCTAGACGCTGGGCATTAGACGATGGAGTATACGATGCATGCAAAATTTATGTTATGAGGTGAAGGCCTAACATGGGTTATGAAGGAAGGGAAGGAAAAATAAATTAATTGAAGAAACTCACTAATGGGAATTGGCCGGAAGCACTAAGTGCTGGATGAGGTGGCAGTTTGATCCTTGAACAGGGGAGGCGGAAGGAAGTATAAAAGGTAAGAAAATTTAGAAGCTCGGTTTTTGGAAAATGACTTGAGCAATTAAGTGAGATTAGTGCCGTTCGAAATCTGGGAGAATCTAGTTTTTGTGGTTGTTTTTGTTGGAGAAAGATCTTACACAGAGACTAGCAAAAAGTGATGGATTTGCAGAAGGGGCAGATTCTCGATTAATCATATCCCGGAGTGAATATTGGAAGCTCTAGGACAAACTACAAGAAATTTTGGCTGATATTTTAAGGTAAGAAAGTTAACTCAATTCTAAGCAAGTTTGTAGAAGGAAGTTTCTTAAAAAGAGTCCTGTATTTTGAGTTATGAATTTTTGAAGTTGGAACAGGGAATCGGTGCATAAGCAGGCAGCTGCTTAGGAAGATTAAGCAGGCAGCTCACCATAGTGAGCTAGAGCGAGCGAAGATAAGAGAATTAGTGAGAGCGAGCGAGAGATAAGAAAATGAGTGAGAGCGGAAGTGAGTTAAGGAAGAGGAGGATCTCGCTAAGGATGAAGATCTCGCTGGGAAAAAAGTCACAAATCTCGTTAGAAGTCACAAATCTCGCTGGAAAAGTCAAAAATCTCGCTAGAAGTGGTAAATCTCGTTCATGAGGGTGATCTTGTTCATAATGATCATCTTACTAGTAATGTTGTTTTGTTGGTAAAAGTTTCATTAGTAAGTGAGCTACCTGAAGATTTTTGCTAAGAATTCTAAGGAATCTAATCGGGGATTATGCCCTTTCAGGCCGAGAAGAGCTAGGAGAGGCATATAAACCATTTAAGAGCCCCGACGGGTTGTGAGTGACTATAAATGATTTATACATATTTTAATAATTCATGCTTTATTGACAGTTACTTTATGCTAGTTATTTTACAAGAAGTTCTAAGCAACATATTTCTCTAAAGTTTATAAACGCATGCTAGTTACAAAGTTTATGAAATATGCTTTGGTTCAAAGGTTGAACGTAAGGCATAAAATTTATCTTTTTTCTTATGTCATACAACGCATGGATGAATGATTCTAATGCAAGATACAAGTCCATAAACTTGACAAGCATGGAATGCGATGATGTTTCTAAATAAGCAGATAGATGGTGATGAATGATGGATCATACAAGCTCATGTTGCCATAAACTTGTTGACTTGGAATGGAAATGGAATGTGGATGCAACATTATGCTTATTCAGACACACTTTATCTATGCGATATTACTTCTAGGTATGCGTTATTAATGAAAATCTTGTAGTATGCTATGCGTTGTCACAAGTTTCCTTGCTCTGAAGCCAAGTATAATTTCATTGCAAGTTTCTCGTTGTGATCCGAGGTTGAACACAAGGACTATTTTAGGTTAATGCGTTACATTCATGATATATGCGACCAAGGGTTTTTCAATTAATAAAAGTGTGGTTTGTACATGCGATAAAGTAAAATCATGTGGTAAAGTAAAGTTGTGTGATAAACATAAATTGCAATAATCGAGTAAAGTGCGGTAAAAGTAAAGTGCGATAAAATAAACCTAAGCTATGATGATACAAGATACAGGATACATGATACAAGATACCGAGATTTAGACTGACTATGAAGATTATACAAAGAATCGTGTTATGCGATGGCAAGGCTTTATGTACGAAGCAGAAATAGAAAGGGTAATTAATATAAACATCGTAAGTCCTTTAATTGCGTTAAAGATATAACTACGGTTCCGATTTCCCTTAGCGTACACCTCTCGGTGATCGGTCGCGCTGCCGCATCTCTGTGGTGAAACAGGGATGAACGTAATGAACGCAAGGCTGCTTCCATCTCTGGAAGCACTTCTCGCTTTAGTTAACGCATTCTTTTAACCTTCTCTCGACAGATCAGAATGGCATCTTCACTTCTACTCTCACAGGTGAAGATACTGTCTAGCATGCTTTAGCTAAACATATTCATCTCTTTAACACAGATTAAATTACATGTTAGATTCATGCTAATTACCAACGGATTAAGAAAACATCAAGGAAAAAGCGATTCATGGAGGAACGGAAATAGACAAAAATGAAATGAAAATGATCATGACAATTAATTATAGAATCCAGCGTCTGATACATGATGTGAATGATAGAGATTAAAAAGATGAAATACAAATGATGAATAGAGGTAGAAACAAATACAGAATAGTGCCAATGTCTTGACACAGATCTGGATGGAGGAGTTTCTTGCCGGTGTAGGGAGTGAATGCAAGGAAGAGCTTCCCTCTCAGGCTTGCTTGTTCGGTAGAAGGGATCTTAGTACAGAGCTTCACGGCAGGGATTTGGAATGATGTGTCCTGAGACTCACCTCTCGGCCTTGTCTCTTTTCTTCTCAGATCTTCTCTGATCAACATTTAGACTAGCTTCTCTCTCAATATACAAGTATCAAAATAGCCTCGTATCAAGTATATCTTATCAGTGAATTCTCTGAGGTATTTATAGGCGAAGGCTTTGACTCTCTGCAGTGTGGACCCCACTTTATTGTTATGGAAATTCCAAAATGATGGAATAATATTCCTTCTGTTATGCAATCAATTCCGTCTAATGCACAACGGTTAGCTATACATGTGTCAGAATCCTTCGCAATTGTGTTGCTCTTTTACATCTTCGATAGTGTGCTCGCATGCGGTGTTGTTTTTTATTACCGCATGCGATTGAAGTTCAACTCTGGTTTGACTGTCACATGCGCCGTCATTGTGTTGATCGTCTATTCATTGTTGATTGACTGGCGCAATGCGACAGAGATGCGTTGTTCAGTTTCTCTTTGAGCCTTGATCGCAAGCGGTGACTTGATTTCCTGTAAAACAGACTTGCAATATCCTTTTCTACCATCTCGATGGTGTTAGTGGGTGTATTGGCGATAATTCATAATTATTGTATTTCGTAGCCAATTTCTATACAATCGACGCATATTTTCTCTCTTTTAACTGCAATATCTAAATAAAGCAATATAAATAACTTGTATTTCTACAAGTTATCATTGAACCATGGTAGTTTTCAAAAGGAGTTTCTATGACATGTTTATATTACAAGTATTTGTATTATGTTTTAAAGCATATGTGCTCTTAATGTTTTTGAGCATGCATTAGCAAATGATGTTCTTGTGAAAACTATGATTTATGAGATCAAGCTTTCAGTAAGCATGTTTTATGAAAATGTTTTCCTATCAGGTATTTTCAGCTCAATACGGAAGTACAAGGAGAAGGTATCCGAGTTGTACTACCTAGATTCAGTTATGTTATGATTCTGGTATTGAAGTACTTAGAGAAGGTATCAAGATAATTCACTCAGTTCAGTGATAAGCAGTGGTACCCTGCCTCAGTTATGATCCTTGACATCAGGATCCAGTTTGCTCTACGTGCATGTATGACAGTTAATCAGTTCAGTAGGATTGAACAAAAGGGTTCTTTCCTAGCATTGGCTATAAGGTGCTGAACAAAAGGGTTCTCACCCCAGGCCAGGCTAATGTTTGAGAGATTGAACAAAAGGGTTCTCTCTTGAACATGATATTCGACATTGAGAGATCGAGCAAAAGGGTTCTCTTTCAATCGAAAATCAGTTTAGTTATGTTTTTAGATACAATGGTTTTAAAATTTTTATGTACACGTTTGCTTGGCAGGTTTTAGTTCCAGTATTATGTTTTCTAGCTTTCAGTTTAAGCATGAGATTTATGTTTTATTAAGTCACTCACTAGGCGAGTATCTGATTCTTTCAAATGTTTTTCTTTTCTCAAGTAGTGGTCATCTCCCAGAGGTTAGCTGTCATCCTGCTCTACCACTCAAGGACTCCAGTTAAAAGTCCAAAGTCTAGAGAAGTTTTAGGTGTTTATTCTGTAAATGTCTGTACATATGTTTTGCTCATATTAGGGATCAGTAAAGTATATTGGGACCACTGAACTCTATATGTGCCAGACGGGTTTGCAAATAGAGCTCGTTTGGTGCCTTAAACCGCACCTGGGGCCCATTTTTTGTGCCCGAACCTTCCGACGCGAAAATGTGTGAAGATGGACCCAGGGGTTAAGAACTATTAAACATAGGCGTGTGCCAGATGGTTTTGCAAACAGAGCTCGTTTAGTGCCCCAAATGGCCCCGCGGGGGTGTCGCGAGGCCCCGAGGGGTGTTGCGGGGCCTCGCTAGGGTGTCGTTAGGCCCCGCTGGGTTGTCGCGAGGCTACCACGGGGCCCAATTTTTGTGCGCGAAAACGAACCCAGGGGTTAAGAACTATGAAAAAAGCAGTGTGATAGATGGTTTTGGGAACGGAGCTCGTTTGGTGCCCCAAACGACCCTCAGGGTCTCGGGGCCCACTTTTTGTGCCCAACCCTTCCGACACGAAAGTGCGCTAAAACGGACCCAGGAGTTAAGAACTATGAAAAAAAGGCATGTGCCAGACGGTTTTGCGAACAGAGCTCTTTTGTTGTCCCAAACAGCCCCCGGGCTGCCTCGGGGGGTCTTTTTTGTGCGCGAGCCTTTCGGAGCAAAAAAGCGCGAAAATGAACCCAGGGGTTAAGAACTATGAAAAAAAGGCGTGTGCCAGACGGTTTTGCGATCGAAGCTCGTTTGGTGCCTCAAACAGACCCCGGGGCCCCGCAGGCTGCCCCGAGGGGCCGTCTTTTGTGCGCAAGCCTTCTGGAGCGAAAAAGTGCGAAAACGGACCCAGGGGTTAAGAATGATGAAAAAAAAAGTCGTGTGCCAAACGGTTTTGCAAACAGAGCTCGTTTGGTGCCATACTGTTTTTAGGCAGTGATTGGAATTTCTTTCACTATTGTGTCATTGGCTTATTTAATGACTGGAACCAGGAAAAGATGGGTACATTCATAGTGCTGATTTTGAGTGAGATCCACCCTTTATTGTTGGAACCTCCATAAGCCCTAATTTCCTGAATCTACTTATATAATTCACTGCCACTCCAGCTGATTTTGGATACTAAACGAAGAACACAACATGGGAATTCTCAGATGAGGAGATAATATCGTTCAAGAAATTACTCAATTCAAACAAATCCTGACCCTCATGGCTAATAGAATTGACCATATCAGCACAGTCTAATTCCATAATTAATGAAAACAAAGAACAAACACTAACCCGAATCATAAGATCCAACAAGCCCCTGATCATCGTAAGTGCTTTTCGGTCATTAATCTCCTTTCTCATAGCCACCTTTTCCTATCTCACACCGGCAAGAGACCCAATGGAGTCACCAACAATCCAGTTGATCCCACCCACATCCTCACAATTGTTCAGCCATGCTTCAACATTAGCTTCTAGAAGCTGCCATCAAGTACGGATCACGATATCTAACTCTGAAGAACTAAATTCAAGATTGGATATTAAATTAATTAGAATTATTTAATTTGTTTAAATAAATATTTATTAATTTTATTACAAAATTAACTTATGAAATCAGTTTTTAAAATTAATAAATTTGATTTTAGAAATAAAATATGATTTTAAAACCAATTTTACATTTTGGAAATAGAAAATTACACAAAAAGGAAAAAAGTGTTTTTCCATGTTCATCTTGAATAGTAGCTCACAAAGGAACCCACCTCTTCCTTGATTTACTCCAAGCATGAGCTGCATCTCATGTAGCACCTCTCTTTGCATGATAGTCTGCAATATATTGAAGAGATTGGACTGAAGAAAAGATTGATGAACCGATTGAATTTTTGCTGAAAAATTCGAATGAAGAAGGTGTTCTTCATTGGGTTGGTTCAGTGAGCTTTCTTCATATTCCCTTTGATTCCAGCTTATTTTGTGTCCCACAACTCAATCTAGTACACCAAGAAGATAATAGGGAAGATCTTGTGGTGGTATACACAGGGATTTGGAGGATTTTGCAGCTGGAAATCAAGATTTCAATGGTTCGGACAAGGTATGTTCTTGAAACCCATTAAACTCTATTTTAGCATGTTTCTTTTATGCCAAAATCAAGATCCTGAACTCTTTCGCTGCATGTTGGTGTCAATTCAACAAACACAAGGCACATCAACATTCTGATCAAAGCCATAAGATTTGATCGTAACATCAAATCTTATATTCCAAGATCGAGATGCTTGTTTCAGTCCATAAATGGACTAATTAAGCTTGCAAACCTTTTTCTCTTGATCTTGTTCAATGAATTCTTCTGGTTGATTCATGTAGATGGTCTCTTCAAGATTACCATTGAAAAAGGTAGTTTTGACATCAATTTGCCATATTTCATAGTCATAATATATGGCTATGGACAAGAGAGTTCTGATAGATTTTAACATGACAACAGGTGAGAAAGTTTCTTCACAGTCCACTCTCTGAACCTGGGTATAACCCTTTGCCACAAGTCTAGCTTTAAAGGTCTGTACCTTTCCATCTATACCTCTTTTTCTGTGAATCCTGAATTTCAATTTCCCTACTTAAGCAAGTAATTAAGGGAATTAGCTATGTTTAAGTTAAATCCTATGTTGAAGAGAAAGAAAATTCTAAGTGTTTGAATATATTTGTTTAGTAGCTTTGAGTTGAGCCTTAACTAGTAAAAAATTTACTAAGTATGAAGTCAAAAGAAACCATGCATTTGGTGTTAGGAAACATTAACACATGAGATGAGGTTGAAGTTCGTAGAGGTTAAAAGGAAATTAAGCTTTAAAACCAAGGACAACCATGCGTTGAGCTTGAAGTTTGAAGGCATGTTGGCCGAAGAGTTGGCAAGAGGCATCGCCTAATGGTTGCTCATGCATTGAGGCTACGTGAGCAAGAGCGAGAAAGCTAGACAATGAGCTCGAGGCATTGAGCGGACGATCGTGTAGCTACATGCGGCGCTAAATGATAGCACTAGACGATAGCGCTACACGATAGGCGATGGCTCTACACGATCAACATAGTGCTAGATGATAGCACTAGATGATAGAATGATGAGCTCGGGGACCAGACTATAAGCGCAGACGCTAGATGATGCGTTAGGCGCGAGAGCTAGGTGATAGGCGCAAGTACTACATGATGGTGCTACACGATAAGCCTGAGCGCTAGACAATCAGCAAAGCACTAGACGATAGGTGAAGTGCTAGACAATGGTGCTACACGATAAGCGGATGTGCTAGACGATGGGCGTGATGCATTAGACGATTGGCATCAACGCTACATGATGAACGACAACGAGATCGTCAACAACGAGAGATACGCGACAACGAGATCATTAAGAGCAAGAGATTACTAAATGATGAGCTATGCTATAGGTGCAACCCCTATGCGATGGGCTACATGCGACGATGAGCAACAGCGAGATCATTAGCAGTGAGAGATTACTAAAAGATGGAGCTATGCGATAGGGCATAAGTGTTATGCGATGGGTGCAGGCACTAGACGGTGGGCGACAACGAGAGGGCTGGATGATGAACGGTAGTGAGAGGGCTGAATGATAAGCGACAGAGAGAGATTAGCTAGACGATGGAGCTATGCGATGAAGTGAAAGAGCTATATGATGGACTAGAAAATGGGTCAAGTGTTTATGCAGTGCTAAGGCTTGCATTATGCAAGTCTGATGAATTCACTCGGATAAGTGGCTGAACCGAGAGGAGGTTGAGCTTGAGTTAGTAGGAGGTGGACAAATAGAGTTTCATGCAAGGAAGACTTATGCATGAGGAAGACAACTCCAACTTCATGCAAATAGGTGAGTGGCATGAAAGTAGGTGAATGGCATGGAAGTAGGTGGTGGCAAAGCTTGGTGCAAACACTCCAAAAGTTGCTAAAGAAGGTGGTGTCTTACATTGAAGGCTTTATAAGATGAGAAGGATCGATTCCTTTGGCCTATAAATACCACCACAAGGTGTATCTTCAGTTCATAACCCGAAATCCTCTTGAAAAATAGTAGGAAGAATGGTTGAGAGCAGATTCAGAGGAAGACCATGCAGTTCCAAAAGGAGGAGATGCTATCGGACAGTGAGGTCTAGAAGTAACATCAACTTGGGACGAGGTGTTCTCCCAGATTACTCGTGCTTTTGAGTCATTCTAAAGTCACTTGACAGCTCTAAGAGTCTATTTTTCAAGGTAAGGTTGCCAGAGAAGAAGCTTCAAGGAATCAGGTTGGAGAGTAAGGAAAAGAGAGAAGGGTCGAGCTCTCGGATAAGCTTGGGCCAGTCTTGATTCTTTGAGGATTCCAGCCAAACCACAAAGAGTTTTGTGCTGAGATTTTAAGGTAAGCTTCTTGAGACATTTTAAAACATGTTTGTGGAAGGAAGTATCTCGAAATAAGGCTTAGAATGACAAGTAATCTGAGCTAAGTTGAATCTGGAATTTATTGCGTAAAAGAGAAGCCCGAGGAATTCAAGGAACTTCTAAAGAGAAAGGTTCCTACCATACCAAGGTGAGTGGTAATTTCCTTTAAGTCTTAAGCATATATTTTAGAGTATATGCTGTAGACACCCCAAAAGTTTATGGTAGTGTAATTTCAATAATTTTTATTATTCGAGGGCGTTTCTGGAATTTTGGGCATTTAAGTGTAATTGCTGAAGTTTAATTATTGTGGAAATTTGGTTTTTCCTGTTGCATAGTTCAATTTGGAATTTAATAGCAGGAATTAATTTTATTTTGGGAAGGAAAGGAATTTAATAGAATAAGTGGAATAGGAAAAGAATAAAATGAAATAAATATATATTATTTTATTTATTGTATTTTATTTTCCTTTTATTTTTCTTTATTTTTCTTTCTTTTCCCCTTCCTTTTACCCTCGCGCCCCCCCCCAACGAAATCTTGTCTTCCTTTTCATCGATTGGGTCCGCCACCGCCAGCCATTCGTGCCTCCAGCCAGATGTCGCTGCTCCACTCTCCATCACCTAGTTGTGTCGAGCCTGAGAAGCCAGCCACGCGACTTTAGCTGTCTACCAGATCTGATGCTCGTAGTTTAGATCTGAGACGCGTCCAGCCAGTCACTAATTGCCGACCCATGCTCACCGAGAGCCACCGCTCTTCAGTCAGCACCGCCCAGATCATAAGTCGCGCGCCGCCCAGCCTTGTCCACTCTCGTAGCCGTTCGTCGCCCAACCTCGACCCACGCACTGCAGTTGCTGTCATCGCGAGTCTGTCGTGTGGGTTTTCTTTTGCCACTGCTCTCGTCGAATTCTTGAGATTTTTGGGTAAGCTAATGGGCATTTTTATGGGCTTTTCTTAAAGTAGCTTGAATGCCTATCAAGTTTTGACATAAATTTATTGTTACCCACTAAGATTTTAGATTTTGGTCTGATTTGATTAACCCATAATGTTGGAATTTTAGATTGAAGATTTGGGAGGATTTTGAAGTGGCCCATTAAGTTTGAAGTTTAAGACCAATTTCGGCGGAAAATTTGTTAGGATTGGTAAGTCTTTGTGAGTTTTGAAAATTTACGTTGGACCAAGCCACGATTTCAGTAAAGTTCAAACTAGAGACCATGATTATATTGGATAATTAGGAAGGACTCTAGGATTAATTTAAATATTGGATTTAATATAGGTGTCGCTTGAACGCTCTACTTGGCAAGGAGGGGATAAGCTTGCTTGAACTAATTTTGATTTACTTTGAGGTAAGTAATCTTACTACTGGAACTGCCCACAGGCCAGGCTTTAGTTGTATGCTAGCATGATAAGCGTATGTTATGGTAAATGTTAGCATATTGATTGACAGTATGACCTGAATCAAAGTATGTTCTGGCACGAATTCTGATTTGTTTACATACATCCCTAAGTACTTGATCGTTAGTATGTGATAGTATGTGTTTTTCATATGTCAATGTCTGATCTGCTGGTGTTGAGGCATACTTGCATGTTGTGGATTTATGATGTAATTTATACATGGATGAGGTATAATATGTTATTAAGAAATATGTGTATGTGATGAAGCCATGGTATCAAGAATTTTTATGTATGTTTTAGAATTGTACAATGTTAAATCTTAGTACGTTAAGACTGTGTGAATATCCTCATTGATTAGTTAGATGCTCACCAGTTTGTGTTTCCTTTGGGATTCACCAATTTGTGTTTCCTTCGGGATTCACCAGTTTGTGTTTCCTTCGGGATTCACCAATTTTGTGTTTCCTTCGAGATTTACCAGTTTTGTGGGTATGCTTAACTACAATAGGATAGGACTTAGTCTCTTGGTTGTTCCATATGTTTATGTGCCATATGTGGGTATCTAGATGACCTAGATGCATAGCCTGACCCTAGTGGTGGGGTTACTTACTGAGTATTTCATACTCATTCTTTCTTATGTTGATGTTTTAGGTAAGGGTAGAGATGCACCGACGATGGCACAACGGAATTCATGATCGAGCCACTGGGACTAGTTTTTACGCTTCCGCATCATGAGATTTAGAGTTCTTTTCATGTTTCCCTAAAGGTTTAGTTTTGATGTTTGAAACTTATTATTAAGAATTGTTTTTCATACGTATTTATTAACCTTTATGATTTATGGATACCCTATTATTGTTTTTAACAATTGCATTTAATAAATGTATTTTGAACTCCTCTTGTTTTTAATTAGCATTTATTTCAAATAACTGAGCGTCGTTTTAAATTCTTTGCATGCATTTATTTTAGTAACGGTCTTACCTAGATCGTGGGGGGTCGGGTCGTTACAATATGTATATGCTTATATTGTGAATGAGTAATTAGCATGAGAATGAGATTATGTGATCGAGATGGTCAGGGGGTCAATAGACCTAGTTCCTGAGCACGGGAGTAGAACCTCATAGGATGGTCAAGGGACCGAGAGGTCTAGTTCTTGAGCTTATGAGAGGAAACTCATATGAGATGGTCAGAGGGCTGGCAGGCCTAGCTTGTGAGCCCATAAGCGGGGATCTTTGTGCACATAGGAAACATAGGGAACGCAAGAGAGTAAGCGTTTATGACTAGTATCAGTTTAACTATCTACTGTATGTAGGTATAGTTTAAGAACAGACTCATTCTGAGTAGTATCAGTTTAACTGTCTACCATGTGTACATAGAGTTGGGAAGTGACTCATTCAAAGCTGTGGTTTGAACGCTAGCCTCGTAATTGTGATATGCTTGTCATTTTGTGAGTTAAAATAGACTCTAGAAGTTGCTTACCACTCACTGAGCTTCTTGAAGCTCATTCTTTTCTTTCATGATTTCTTCCCATGTAACGAAAGATGAGAAGTACCAGGGTGCTGCTAAGGTCATAGTCTGCCATAGCCATAGTCACACTTCCGGGGTTTTAGAGTTGTTGATGTAAACTTTATAGTTAAGCCTGAAAGCTGAATAAACATTGTACTGTTTGTAATAAAATGAATTTAGTCAAATAGTTGATGTTTATATCATTGGCTTAAAGTTTTATGAGAGTAAAGAGGTTCAGGTGGGCAGTAGGTATAAAAAAAGGGTGGTATCTGTAGTCCTTCATGCCATCACTCGGGCTCAGGAGGCGAGCTCGGGGTGGGGTGTGACATTTTCTCTTATAGATCTATTTACAACCTATAGGTTTTACCCCATCATGTTGATCTATAAGCTCCTAGGCAGAATTGGAGTACATAGACTCCATTTCTTGATTCATGGATTTAACCATTCATCTTTGTCACATATTCCATTGCTTGTTTATAACACAATAGATCTTCAACACCATCATCAACTACGATGTTTTGAGCTTCTATTAAACCCATGTAGCATACAGGTGTGTTCATAACCCTCCAACTACATCGAAGCAATCTCAACTCTTGAGACGGATGTGAATGACTAGATGAACCAACATCAACAACTCTTGTTGATGTATCAACTTGTTCAACAACTCTTGTTGAAGTCTGTTGGGTTTTATATCCTAAAACTCATGGTTTGTAAACAATGGAACTTATTCTAAAAATTCAATAAAGGTGTTATTAAATAGATTTATTGTTTAATAGTAATCCAATAAACCTAAAAGTCCCGTGACTATCAGATGAGTACTTGAACTTTATGTGGAGACATAAAGGTGGATCAGGTTCGAGTAAATAGTCAAAATGATCTATAGTATAAGAAAAAGGTTAGGTACTTTATTATGGTAACACTATTGGATGCGGCCTGCTCTGTAGTTGTTACAAGGAGTTGTAAAGTGCTACAAACGTTGTGATCCTAATTCGTTCATGTTGGTCATGAGAAGTGGGGGTGTCCTTGTGCAAAATAGTTTGTACAAGATCGGACCACGAAATCAGTCATTCTTACTTTATAACATTGTTTATTGTTTAAGACTGACTATTTCAAAGCGATGACCTAGGTAACTTGACCTTAATCCTGAGCTAACTATTAACTACTGTTTATTCGAGATTACTGATAACGGGTAGAAATGCACGTTATCATAGTTCTAAGTTCGTAAACAATGTTAGATTGCATTGATAGAATATGTTAAATTGTGTCCATTAAGCATAATTTCTATACTTTTGCAGTCGCATGCGTACAACGCAATAGAGCAGTTGATCTTTATATTTTTGTGCAGAATAATGCATTAACGTAATGCAAAGAATGCAATCATAGGAACACACTGGTCGAGCGCAACTTCACCGTAAGACTTTGCGTTGATCGTGCTCACAAACATCCACCCAAGAAGAATCACCGCAACTTGGTCGGCGCAAAAGGTGGGTGCATCCGAACGAAAGGACAATTAAGATCGATGGGATAGAAAGCTAACGGCAGTCAAATCCTAATTAAGGTGACAGCCGATAACGATCACAAGTACATCCAGCTTTATCGATGACAAATATCTGACGCGTCATTCAGGAATTAAAGTTGTCCCATCTGTACAACCAGGAGAAAGAAGTCGCCTCTCACTTTTGATGCCCTATAAATACACAGCGCATTCTTCAGAGAAAGGGGTTAAGCAACCGATTACATCAACTCTTTACACGTTCACACCTTCGTGCATAGTTTTCTTTACTATTTTTACGGCGGAGCTAGAGAAGAGTGGTGACACTGGAGATCGTCCAAGGCAACTCGAGAGAGAACCTTGGAGCATAAGAGTAGGGAGCGGGCTGACTCTCACGAAAGCAAGAATATCTTTAGAGCACGAGTAGAAACAATGTAACACCTGGTGGCAAGAAATTTCTTCAGGCTCTTTATTTTACTTGCATTGTATTTCTGTACTTCATTTTATATCTATTCAATGGAAGTTCTATTTGTACATATGCTCACTCTCTTAATACGCATGAGTAGCTAAACTAGTTGTATGAGTTGACAGGAACTAAGCTAACATGATCTAGGAAGTTCATTGCTTGCGATTGTCTTATTTTATGTTGTGCAAAATACCCCTTTAGAGTTACTCGAGAGAGAATCTAAAGAAAGAACCTAATGTCTCGAGAGAGCTAGGTTAGAATCTGGACTCGAAAGAGCAAGATTAGGCTTGCATAAACAAGAGATAGGGACTTAGAGATAAGCTCTGTTTGCCACTTACATCGCATGCATCCTAGGAATAGGAGTGATATTATGTGGTCGCATATTTGTGTGAGTGTCATCACATAAATAG
This sequence comes from Benincasa hispida, assembly GCF_009727055.1. Classification (NCBI taxonomy): domain Eukaryota; kingdom Viridiplantae; phylum Streptophyta; class Magnoliopsida; order Cucurbitales; family Cucurbitaceae; genus Benincasa; species Benincasa hispida. The sequence continues at coordinate 70,129,808 of NC_052351.1, read as the reverse complement.
GGATAGAGGTTTATGTGTAAACCCTGTAGACTTATCGCATATTTATCGCATGCGTTCTAGCTCTAAAAGCCATAGAATTCATGCTGAGAGGTGGTTTACTATTGTATGCATGTTGCATGATCGCAAAGCATGAACACGTCCTAGGGAGTGTTAGCCGAAACCCTTCTCAACCCGTTCACCACATATTCATCGTATTTCCCGTTTACCAACTCTTTTCGAACTTTGCCACATTTGTTATTATTTTTATTAACGCAACAACAACCCAACACATGTTATTTGATTGGTTACCGCAAGTTTTCATAAAAATGTCCAAAGCAACTATTTACACAAGTCCCTGTGTTCGACCCTGGACTTACCAGGAAACTCAGAGGAATTTACACTTGGATTCCACTGGGGAAACTTGAGTGCACAACGCTATCCATTAACACATTTCATCCATCATTTCCATATACATAAAAATAAGCAATCAATTACCCTTCGATTTTCATAGGTGAGGGTTAGCTCAACAGCGCAAACTCAATAAGACTCCCATTTCAGGGGTAACACCAGATAGATAGCTGGGGACATAGAGTGCAAGAGGGAATTCATTCCTACCCGCTTTAGGGATAGTAGAGAGGTTGTTCACTTAAGTGCTGATTCTGGATCTTGAAGGGATCCCGCCCTCTCATTGGCATGAGGGGAACTCGATTTTGTGATTGGATCACAAAACAATTGTTCATTAGGGGATCAATGGGGACTTACGAAATAAGAGGTAATTTCAGGGGTAAAACGGAGATTTGACCCAGTCATTATTGCGAACAACCTGTGTAGGGTTGACTTACTAATCATGGTTATATCGAGTGGACATAATATATCTACGGTGAGGGGAGTTCAACTATGGGCTTTAGTGGAGTGACCCATTAGTTAACGAATGGGGGTTAGATCAGTCTAATTAGTTTAGCAGATTAATCTCGGATCGTTGGAGCCCATGATCTGTAGGTCCACGAGGTCCCTTTACTAGCTTGAAAATGGATTAGCTCTAGAGTACCGTGATAAGTTAATTTGAAACGTTCAAATTATAATCAAATGAAATTGGAGAATATATATTTAAATATGATTTAAATATATGAAGATGAATTTGTGTAAAAATAATTTAATATTGGATATTAAATTAATTAGAATTATTTAAATTGTTTAAATAATTTTTTGTTAATTTTATTAGAAAATTAATTTATGAAATTAATTTGTAAAATTAATAAATTTTGATGATTTTAAAATCAATTTTTTGATTTTGGAAACAAAATTATACAAAAGGAAAATGAGATTTTCATCTTCATCTTTAAAAGTTGCTCACCATGAAACCTATTATTTTCAATCTTCATTTACTCCAAGCATGAGTTGCATCTCATGTAGAAAATCTCTTTGCATGATAGTCTGCAATATATTGAAGAGATTGGAGTGAAGATGAAGTAATACAACCGATTGATTTTTTTTTGAAAAATTCGTGTAGAAGAAGTTGTTATTCATATGGGTGTTGTAGTGAGCTTTCTTTAAATTCCCTTTAATTTCAACTTATTTTGAGTCCCACAACTCAATCTAGAGCACCAAGAGAATAGTAAGGAAGATCTTGTGGTGGTCTGCACAAAAATTTGGAGGAATTTGCATTTGAAAATCAAGATTTCAATGGTTCTTCAAAGGTCTGTCTTGAAACCCATTAAACTCTATTTTAGCATGTTTTCTTTTCTGCCAAAATTAATGAATTAGAGTGCTTATCGATCCTGTTCACTTCCGCTGCGTGCTGCTACCTCTCCAACAAAGTCTTAGTAGATTCATTAGAAATTTCAGTTAAAACTAGTTTACTTCGTGGTTTATGGTCCCTCATGTGGTCTTCTTCTAAGAAGGTAGCATTTGTTGATACAAACACTTTATTCTCACTTGGATAATAGAAGTATCCACCTCTCATTTCCTTGGGGTAACCTACAAATAGGCATACTTTTGAACAAGGTTCCAACTTTTTGGGTTTTTCATTAGCACATGGGCTGAACATCGCCAAATTCTAAAGTGGCATAAACGACCTTTACAAACTCTCCATAACTCAAAGGTATTTTGGAAACACTTTTTGAGGGGACGTTGTTCGAAATATAAACAATAGTCTCTACTGCATAACCCAAAAACCAGTCAGGAAGTTGAGCATAGCTCATCATCGACCGAACCATGTCCAACAAGGTTCTATTTCTTCTTTCCGATACACCATTATGTTGAGGTGTAGTAGGTGCTGAGAGTTAGGATATAATTCCATGTTCTATCTGTTGGGTTTTAACTCCTAAAACTCGTGGTTTGTAAACAATAAACTTATTATGAAATTCCATAAAGTTATTATTGAAGTTTGATTCAATAAAGTTGTTATTGAATCTATGAATTGCTTATTTCGTTTTAGAATAAATCCAATAAACTAAAAGATCCATGACTATTATATGAGTACTTGAACAGTATGTGGAGACACAAAAGTGGATCAAGTTCGAGTAAATAGTCAAAATGATCTATAGTATACGAATAAGGTTAGGTGCCTTATTCTGGTAACATTATTGGATGCAGCCCACTCTATAGTTACAAAGAATTGTAAAGTGCTACAAATGAAGTGATCCTGATTTGTTCATGTGGTGACATGAGGAGTGAGGGCATCCTATGCAATGAGTTTGCATTTAAGGATCTCATACTGAGAGTTCCATGAGCGGGTTCAGATCTCTCTAATTTCACAGTGACCGAAATACAAAAGATATAAATTCGACATATACAGTTATGCATAATATTCTAATTATCGACATGCTCAGAACACAATAAATAATAGGGAAAGGGTTCATACCAGTTGAAGATTCTCTTCGAACGTCTGAACCCTAAGCAGTAGAAACCCTCCAACAGTTTTACCAACACCCGGCGGGTATGTCGACTTCAACAGCATGATCAGTACAAGCACGAACACTGCAGCGGGGACGACCCCACCACTAGTGAAACCTGGGTATCCTCAGAGTGAAAACCCAAAGAGTGGGCTTTGGTGAGTTTGTAGAGGACGGGTGAAAACACGTCGTATAGATGATAAGCAAGTGCGAGATAGTACTGTGCTATCGTATAGCGGAAGTGTTTATCATATAGAAAAGTTACATGATCGTTTATGAAATACTGAATGATCGTTTAGGAAAAACGTATACGATTGTTTTGAGAAATCGTGAGGTAGACGATCGTTTAGACGAAAGAGCTTTTATCGTATAGGCTCTCGCGATCGTTTTCACGAAATCTTTTGGCCGTTTGAAAATTATGAATGTAAGCCCTTATCCCTTTTTCTCTTGTTTATGCTTAGCATCAACCTAGATAAGTGAGCTTGTGTATCTAAATAAATAACTTGGATTGTATGACCTAAGAAAGTTCTAATTCTAAGTGCTGGAATGAAAGTTGGAAATTACTTAACAAATGCAAGTTCTTTTAGAAATATATTAATAATGTTATTATTGGAACAATTTTTCATGATTGGGCACTTTTATAGTGAACATGATTTGTTATTGGCTAAGGGTTACAATGAAAGAAAGAACAAATTTTGTAGGAAATGCAAGTTAGCCGAGAGGAGCATTGGAGTTGTTTGTTTTTTTTTCAAAAAAAAAAAAACATTCTTGGATTAATTTGCTAAAATCTAAAATTAATTTGACTTGAAAAGTCTTGTAAGGCTACAAAGGATAAGGAAAATAAATAAAAAGCCACGTAGTAGGGATAACAAGCAGCTGGGTGGAGGCTTTGATTGGAGGAAAAAGTGTGCAGCTTCGGCTAGAAATTTAGGGTCTGAAGAATGTGATGGTTCTCCCAAAATACTCATGTAAAAGCTTCCATATTTAAACTATATCAAAGCTTATTGAGTTTTGAGTCTATTCTAGGGATGCTCAAGAGATTTGGGATCGAAAAACTGAAGAAATCGTGAAAATATTGAAGGTTACCCGGAAAACTGGTATCCGAGTAAGGTGTAGTCCAGGAGAGATTCTGAGCTCTGGAATAAGAGTTAAGAGCTGTACTTTTGAGGTTAGTTAGCTTAAAGGTTTATTAACATATTTTATGAAGGAAGTATGTGCAAATTTTTGCTTTAAGTTGGGTTAAAAGTTGATTAAAGTGAAACCAGTGTTTTCTCGAACAGGGTAGTGACCTCATACCCCTAGATATCCAGGAATTTGATATAATTCTAGGATGAATTTCTTGTCAAAATATCAATGCCTTTAGATTGCCATAAAAAAAAAGGTAGTGTTTAAACAACCAGGAAAAGTTGAAGTGAATTTTAAAGGCGATAGGAGAATCCTACCTGCATGGTGTGATTTCTGTTATTAAAGGCAGTAAGATGTTAAGAAAGGGTTTGTGTTGCTTATCTGCTCATGTGATAGATAAACAAATTGATAAGAAGTTGAATTTAGAAGATATATTTGGTGGTGCAAAGATCCAAGATGTTTTTCCAGACGATCTGTCAGGATTACACCTGATAGAGATAGAGAATTTGCTATTGATTAGTGCTGGAACAGCTCCAATCTCCCAGCACCGAGTATGAATTGGCACCGACAGAACTGAAAGAGTTAAAACCCAGCTGCAAGAATTGGTGGATAAAGGTACATTTAGACCCAATGCTTCTCCACTGGGGTGCTTAACAGTATTGTTTGTGAAGGAAGTAAGGATGGTACACTTAGATTAGTTTGATTTAGCAGACAGTTTAAATATAAGGTAACAATACGTAATAAGTATCCTTTTCCACGGATTGATTGATTTATTTGATCAGCTAAAGGATTGCCTTGTGTTCTTCCAAGATTGACTTACGGTCAGGGTTACCATCAGTTGAAAATAAGGAATCAAGTATTCAAAGGACAGCGGTTCAGGACCAAGGTATGGGCATTATGAGTTTTTTAGTATGCATTTGGAATGACGAATGCCCTTGCAACATTCGTTGGATTTGATGAACAGGAATATTTCATCCTTACCTTGATTCAGTTTGTAATTGTGTTTAATTGATGATATACTAATCTATTCTAAGCAGTAAGGAAGAACATGTTGAAAACTTGAGAACGTGTTTGCAGACATTGCGAGATAGGAAATTGTATGGCAAAGTTTCAACAAATGCTAGTTTTGGGCTCGAGCAAGTGATGTTCCTTTGACATGTGATTTCAGCCAAAGGTGTTTTACATGTGGATCCAACAGAAAATAGAAGCAAAGTACATTAAGTGGGAGCAAACCCAAGACAGCTGACTGATGGTAGTAGCTTTCTGGGTCTAGCTGTTATTACCGCCGTTTTGCTTAAGGGATTCTTCGAAGTGGCCAACTTCCTTAAAACTTTAGCCAAGAAGAATGCCTAAATTATGTGTGACGGAGGATTGTTGAATGTTTTTAGGAATTGAAATAGGAGATTGGTTTCAACACCTATTTTAACACTTTCAACACCTGGTGTCGAGTTACGAAGTTTACTGTGATCTTCTCACCAGGCTTAGGGTGTGTTCTATTGCAAAATGGTTAAAGTGATTAGCTTATGATCTAGAATAGTTGAAACAACACGAATGTAATTACCAACACCATTATCTAGAGTTTAGCAGGCAGTAGTGTTGGCGCTAAAAGATTTGGCGACATTATTTGTATGGGGAAAAATTCGCATGCTTACAGATCATAAAAGCTTGAAGTATGTCTTTGATTAGGAAGGAGTTAAATATGAGGCAAGAAGGTGGCTAGAGCTGAAATCAAGATTATGACTGTACTATTAATTTTCATCCAAGGCAAGGCCTAATGTGTGCTGATGCATTGAGCAGGGAAAGGCATTTATACGCAAAGGCTTCATCAAATGAATATAGTTCATTCTCTTTTATGCAAACTAAAGGGTGTGTGATGCAGTGTTACCAGCAGATAACCTGGGAGGTTTTAATGCACAAATCAGGTAAGGCCTAACCTAATCGACAAGATTATTGAGGCACAGAAAAATGATGAAATGTTGAAGCAGATACGAAAAACCAGTGGAGCAAGAGGTCATCAGACGGACATGATGTAAGGAGCGACGGAGTTGTAATAAGATATAATCGTGTGGTGTGTTACCTAATAGGGTGGACATAAAGCAAAGAGATTTTTAGAAGAGAAGACATAGCTCGGCCTATACAATTACATCCTTGGTACACTAAAATGTATCAACTTTGGAACAGTTCTAACTGGTGGCCAGGGATTGAAACGCGATATAGCTGAATATGTTATTGAAAATGCATGATTTGCCAGCAAGGTTAAACCTATCAGAATAAAAAAATAGTTGGACTCCTAAACCCACTACCAGTGCAGAATGGAAGTGGAGAGCATGTTACCATGACTTCTTATTTGGATAATTGACAAGATGACTAAGACATCGAGGATTTTTTACCAAGTTTAAAGCCACTTATTCTTTAGATAAGTTGGCTAAGAGTATGTTAGCAGAGGTTGTTAGTCGCATAGAGCACAAGTATGATTGTCTTCTGACTGGACTCTAGATTCAAGGTCCAAAGTTTTGGCCAAAGCTTGGCAACACTGCCTTGGTAACTAAACTTTAAGTTAGACCAACATTCCCATCCCAGACAGATGGGCCAGTCAGAACGAACTTATACAGGGACTTTGGAAGACATGCTTCGAGCCTATGTGCCTGTAGTTAAGGCAACTGGGAATTCTCATTCTTCCACTGATGGATTTTTGCATATTAATAAACAGTTACCATTCCAGTAATTGAATATGGCTCCATTAAAGCTTTGATGTGGGAGGAAATGTAGAACCCCAGGTATGCGGGACGAAGTTGGTGAGAGGAAGTTGATCGACCAGAATTGGTGCAAATCACTACTGAATACTATTAAAATCATTAGGGAGAAACTTAGATAGCTCTAGGGATTCGCCAGGAAAAGTTATGGCTGACAAACGTCGTCGAGATTGGAATCCGAGGTGGGAGATAGAGTTTTCCTAAGCTTTTCTCCTTGGAAAGGAGTGCTACGCTTTGGTAGAAAGGAAAACTGAGTCCGAGATATATAGGACCATTATGAAATTCTGGAATGCATAGGCCATCAGCCTACCGTTTTGCATTGCCATGGAGCTTTTCCAGGATACATGATGTCTTCCATGTGTCCAATGTTGCGTAAATATATATCGGAACCCATCTCATGTTCTAGAATCATAACCACTGCAACTTAGGAAAATTTGTCCTATGAGGAAGAACCTATACAAATCATAGATAGGAATGAAGCAGGTATTGAGGACAAGACGATTCCACTAGTTCAAAGTGTTTATGGAGACAAACATGTAGTGGAAGAAGCAACTTTGGGAAAGCGAACAACAAATGAGAGCCAAATATCCTCATTTTTTTCTCTGATGAATTTCGCTGAATTTTGAGGATGAAATTCACAAAAAAGGGGTTACTGACTATCTATGCTTAGCCTTGAGGCAGCTCTGCATGCACTATGACCTTATGATTTGGTTTACACCGCGGGGGGCATTCTGTGTCTAGAATAACCCGCCCTTGTAAACGATTATTTGGGTACAGAGTTAGTGTGGTTTTCTAATAACGATTGAATGCTTTAAAATGTGCTTATGAGAGTTGATCATGTCACTATTTTACTAGCATGTGTTTGAGATGCTATTGAATCTTTTATACTTGGCCAATGTTTTATTGAATGGTTTCATTGCTTTTATTGATGATTTAGAAAGTGATAACTTATGTTTATATTAGATTACCAGTCACTGGGCATTAGCTCATGCTTTTGATGTTTTATGTTTTCCCCCCCAAGTAGCGTTAAAATTCCGGAAACAGGCTGAGTTGTTTACTGCCCCACGACAAGAGTCTCCTGCTACATTGTAGGCCATGCACTGTCGTAAATAGATTGCATATCACAAACCTTATGTGTCATGGTTTTGGGAGTATGGGACAAGAGGAGTTGTTTTGTTGTGTAATGTCTGAAAGTGTTTTCGCTGTGTCTAAACTTTGTTCATGGTTTGTATATAACAGAAGATAGGAAGTTTATGAAACTTGTTTGTGGATATCGTAAAATGGAATATGCTGAATGGAAATTAAATGTGCTTAAGGATTATTGTGTAATTGTTCAGATATAAGCACAAGTTAAGTTGGTTAGTAAGATGCTAAATGTCATTAGGGGAGGTGATGTTTGGCATTTTCACACCTCTTTCTAAGTTAAGTGGGTAATCTAGGAGGGGGTGTGACAGCTTGGTATCAGAGCATGGTTTTGGGAGACTAGAGGGTTATGTGTTAGAGAGTCAGTATGTCTTAGGCTTGCATGTAGCAGGATATTCATGTTTTTTACTACATATGATGTCACATATTGTAATTTAGGGATTATGACTCGTCGTGGTAGGAGGAAGGAACAGCCGGTTGACGAAACTAGTAAGGCTCCTGATGGTTCTATAAGTAGAACTGAGGAATAAGAATCTGGAACTAATCAACCCCAGACAGAGATAAATTTTGGGGAATAGATGATGGCTAGGTTTGCTCAGGAACTTGGAGCCAGTGTGAGGGCCGTGCAAGATAACCCTGAGAAGAGCTATGGGATAGAACGTTTGAAGGCCTTGGGTGCCACAAGATTTTTAGGACAGCTAATCTTGCAGATGCTGAGAAATGGATGGAAATGGTAGNCGTTTGAAGGCCTTGGGTGCCACAAGATTTTTAGGACAGCTAATCTTGCAGATGCTGAGAAATGGATGGAAATGGTAGAAAAATGTTTTGGTGTGATGAGATGCCCAGATGACAGAAAGGTGGGACTTGCCACTTTCTTACTTCAAGAAGCGGCAAAATACTGGTGGCGTATGACTCAGTTATGCCATGGAGATAGACAGATTGGCTGGGAGTAATTCAAAAGCTTATTCTATGACAAGTTCTATCCAAGGTCATTTTGCAATATGAAACAAAATGAATTTTTGAAGTTAGTGCAGGGAACGATAGTGGAAAAATATGAGAAAAAATATACAGAACTATCCAAATATGCTATATCAGTAATTGGGATGAGAGGGACAGATGTTGAAAATTTGAGGATGGCTTGAGGGAAGATATTCGTACACCCGTTACTGCAAGTGCTGAGTGGAATGAATTTGCTCAATTAGTTGAAATAGCAATGAGAGTTGAGAGGAGAATCTCTGAGAAGAGGATAGAGCGAGAAGCTGCAACGAATGCTCGCGTAGGTACCTCCTCGGGCCAACAACATGACAGATTCAATAGGAGGTTTACCTCGGGAGTTTCAAACAAGGGAAGCTTTAAATCGAGATACATTGATTCTTTCAGTTCTAAATTAGGTAGAGGAGGAGGATTTTCGTCTATTAACAATTCAAAACGACCATTTGAGTCCACAGTAGGTTCACATGTGAGACCAACCAGTGGTGCTTCTGCAGATGTTGAGAGGAGACCTATTTGTGCAGAATGTGGCAGAGGTCACTGGGGTCCATGCTTTGGAAAGAATGATGTATGCTTCAACTGTGGACAACCTGGACATTTCCGCAGAAATTATCCTAAGTTGATACGAGAGGGCAATACTACTCAAAGAACCACTTCTCAAATAGTTGATCAGCCAACTATGCCAACAACTTCCAAAGGCGAGGGTTCAAGCGGTGCTAAGCAGAAGGCACCAGTAGGTCGCTCCCGTGCTCAAGGGAAAATTTTTGCAATGACCCAACAGAAAGCTAATGAAACACCAGATGTCGTGACTGGTACGTTAATTGTTTTTGGTAAACCTGCTCATGTATTGATTGACCCTGGTGCTATGCATTCTTTTGTGTCATGTGTATTTGCTGTGGATGTTAATAAAAAGTTAGAATGTTTGCCAGAAGAGTTGTTAATTAGTATGCCATTGAGTGAAAATTTGTGGCTAAAGATGTATATAAAGAATGTACAATATGTGTTAATGGAAGTGAATTGTCTGCTGACCTCATACCCCTAGATATCCAGGAATTTGATATAATTCTAGGGATGAATTTCTTGTCAAAATATCATGCCTCTTTAGATTGCCATAAAAAAAAGGTAGTGTTTAAACAACCAGGAAAAGTTGAAGTGAATTTTAAAGGCGATAGACGAATCCTACCTGCATGTGTGATTTCTGTATTAAAGGCAGTAAGATGTTAAGAAAGGGTTGTGTTGCTTATCTGGCTCATGTGATAGATAAACAAATTGATAAGAAGTTGAAATTAGAAGATATATTGGTGGTGCAAGAATTCCAAGATGTTTTTCCAGACGATCTGTCAGGATTACCACCTGATAGAGATAGAGAATTTGCTATTGATTTAGTGCCTGGAACAGCTCCAATCTCCCAAGCACCGTATAGAATGGCACCGACAGAACTGAAAGAGTTGAAAACCCAGCTGCAAGAATTGGTGGATAAAGGTTACATTAGACCCAATGCTTCTCCATGGGGTGCTTCAGTATTGTTTGTGAAGAAGAAGGATGGTACACTAAGATTATGTATTGATTACCGACAGTTAAATAAGGTAACAATACGTAATAAGTATCCTTTTCCACGGATTGATGATTTATTTGATCAGCTAAAGGATGCCTTGGTGTTCTCCAAGATTGACTTACGGTCAGGGTACCATCAGTTGAAAATAAGGAATCAGATATTCCAAAGACAGCGTTCAGGACAAGGTATGGGCATTATGAGTTTTTAGTAATGCCATTTGGAATGACGAATGCCCTTGCAACATTCGTGGATTTGATGAACAGGATATTTCATCCTTACCTTGATCAGTTTGTAATTGTGTTTATTGATGATATACTAATCTATTCTAAGAGTAAGGAAGAACATGTTGAAAACTTGAGAACGGTGTTGCAGACATTGCGAGATAGGAAATTGTATGCAAAGTTCAACAAATGCTAGTTTTGGCTCGAGCAAGTGATGTTCCTTTGACATGTGATTTCAGCCAAAGGTGTTACAGTGGATCCACAGAAAATAGAAGCAGTACTTAAGTGGGAGCAACCCAAGACAGTGACTGAGGTACGTAGCTTTCTGGGTCTAGCTGGTTATTACCGCCGTTTTGTTAAGGGATTCTCGAAGTTGGCACTTCCATTAACAACTTTAGCCAAGAAGAATGCTAAATTTGTGTGGACGGAGGATTGTGAATGTTTTTAGGAATTGAAAAGGAGATTGGTTTCAACACCTATTTTAACACTTTCAACACCTGGTGTCGAGTACGAAGTTTACTGTGATGCTTCTCACCAAGGCTTAGGGTGTGTTCTTATGCAAAATGGTAAAGTGATAGCTTATGCATCTAGATAGTTGAAACAACACGAATGTAATTACCCAACACATGATCTAGAGTTAGCAGCAGTAGTGTTGGCGCTAAAGATTTGGCGACATTATTTGTATGGGGAAAAATGTCGCATGCTTACAGATCATAAAAGCTTGAAGTATGTCTTTGATTAGAAGGAGTTAAATATGAGGCAAAGAAGGTGGCTAGAGCTGATCAAAGATTATGACTGTACTATTAATTATCATCCAGGCAAGGCTAATGTGGTAGCTGATGCATTGAGCAGGAAGGCATTATACGCAAAGGCTTCATCAAATGATATTAGTTCATCTCTTTTATGCAAACTAAAGGGTTGTGATGCAGTGTTACCAGCAGATAACCAGGGAGGTTTAATGGCACAAATTCAGGTAAGGCCTAACCTAATCGACAAGATTATTGAGGCACAGAAAAATGATGAAATGTTGAAGCAGATACGAAAAACAGTGGAGCAAGGTCATCAGACAGACTATGATGTAAGGAGCGACGGAGTTGTAATAAGATATAATCGTGTGTGTGTTCCTAATAGGGTGGACATAAAGCAAGAGATTTTAGAGGAAGACCATAGCTCGGCCTATACAATACATCCTGGTAGCACTAAAATGTATCGAACTTTGAAACAGTTCTACTGGTGGCCAGGGATGAAACGCGATATAGCTGAATATGTATTGAAATGCATGATTTGCCAGCAGGTTAAACCTATCAGATAAAAAATAGTTGGACTCCTAAACCCACTACCAGTGCCAGAATGGAAGTGGGAGCATGTTACCATGGACTTCTTATTTGGATAATTGACAGATTGACTAAGACATCGAGATTTTTACCAGTTAAAGCCACTTATTCTTTAGATAAGTTGGCTAAGATGTATGTAGCAGAGGTTGTTAGTCGCTATAGAGCACCAGTATCGATTGTCTCTGACTGAGATCCTAGATTCAGGTCAAAGTTTTGGCCAAGCTTGCAACACGCCTTGGTACTAAACTTAAGTTTAAGCCAACATTCCATCCCCAGACAGATGGGCAGTCAGAACGAACTATACAGACTTTGGAAGACATGCTTCGAGCCTATGTGCTGTAGTTTAAGGGCAACTGGGATTCTCATCTTCCACTGATGGATTTTGCATATAATAACAGTTACCATTCCAGTATTGAAATGGCTCCATATAAAGCTTTGTGTGGGAGGAAATGTAGAACCCCAGTATGCTGGGACGAAGTTGGTGAGAGGAAGTTGATCGGACCAGAATTGGTGCAAATCACTACTGATACTATTAAAATCATTAGGGAGAAACTTAGATAGCTCAGGATCGCCAGAAAAGTTATGCTGACAAACGTCGTCGAGATTTGGAATCCGAGGTGGGAGATAGAGTTTTCCTAAAGCTTTCTCCTTGGAAAGGAGTGCTACGCTTTGGTAAGAAAGGAAAACTGAGTCCGAGATATATAGGACCATATGAAATTCTGGAATGCATAGGCCCATCAGCCTACCGTTTTGCATTGCCAATGGAGCTTTCCAGGATACATGATGTCTTCCATGTGTCAATGTTGCGTAAATATATATCGGACCCATCTCATGTTCTAGAATCATAACCACTGCAACTTAAGGAAAATTTGTCCTATGAGGAAGAACCTATACAAATCATAGATAGGAAGAAGCAGGTATTGAGGAACAAGACGATTCCACTAGTCAAAGTGTTATGGAGACAACATGTAGTGGAAGAAGCAACTTGGGAAAGCGAACAACAAATGAGAGCCAAATATCCTCATTTTTTCTCTTGATGAATTTTCGCTGAATTTTGAGGATGAAATTCACAAAAAGGGGGTACTGACTTGTAAGCCCTTATCCCTTTTTCTCTTGTTTATGCTTAGCATCAACCTAGATAAGTGAGCTTATGTACCTAAATGAATAACTTTGATTGTATGACCTAAGAAAGTTCTAATTCTATGTGTTGGAATGAAAGTTGGAAATTACTTAACAAATGCAAGTTTTTTTAGAAATGTATTAATACACGTTATTATTGGAACAACATGATTGGGCACCTGTATAGTGAACATGATTTGTTATTGGCTAAGGGTTACAAGGAAAGAAAGAACAAATTTTGTAGGAAATGCAAGTTAGCCGAGAGGGGCATTGGAGTTGTTTGTTTTTTTTTTTTTTAAAAAAAAAAACTTCCTTGGATTAATTTGCTAAAATCTAAAATTAATTTAACTTGATAAGTCTTGTAAGGCTACAAAGGATAAAGAAAATAAATAAAAAGCCACGTAGTAGGGAAAACAAGCAGCTGGGTGGAGGCTTTGATAGGAGGAAAAAGTGTGCAACTTCGGCCAGAAATTTAGGGTCTGAAGAATGTGATGGTTCTCCCAAAATACTCGTGTAAAAGCTTCCATATTTAAACCAGATTAAAGCTTATTGATTTTTGAGTCTATTCTAGGGATGCCCGAGAGATTTGGGATCGGAAAACTGAAGAAATCGTGAAAATAGTGAAGGTTACCCGGAAATGTAGAAAATCCGAGTAAGGTGTAGTCCAAGAGAGATTCTGAGCTCTGGAATATGAGTTAAGAGCTGTAATTTTAAGGTTAGTAGCTTAAAGGTTTATTAACATATTTCATGAAGGAAGTATGTGCAAATTTTCGCTTTAAGTTGGTTAAAAGTTGGTTAAAGTGAAACCAATGTTTTCTCGAACAGGGTAGCAGCAGGCTAGCCACCCCCCAAGGCTGCCAGCCCCACTAGCGTGCCTCCTTCCATGCCAGCGCCCCTCAGCACGCCTCAGCCTGTTCAGCCCTGCCCACCCACGCCCACAACCCGCGCCCATGCCCATTTGCAGTGCCCAATTGCTTGTTTTTTAGAATTTTGGGTGTGGGTGAGCATTTTTGAATCCCAATTAAGATTTTCTTGATATTTTGACCCTAGAAAGAATACTTTTGGATTAAAAACTGAATTTTGGGCCATTTTGGATAATGTGAGGAAAATGAACTTAAGGAGCAAAATGTGAATGTTTAGGTGTTAAAATGAGTTCAAGTGGTTGCATTGAATCACTATGGGTTGTTTTTGGTTGATTTGACCACTTGGGATTTTAGTTTAGGTCAAATTGAAGTTGGAAAGGCTTACAACCCAAGGAGCTCGTGCCAATGATAGTGAGTGGTTTACTTTTGAATTTTTTGATATAGAAACTAATTATATATTATAGTATGTTATGATTTATGAAATGTGATGGCATGATCTGTTTTACTTGAGTGATATTTCAAAAATGTTTAAATCTTGATTTCTAAACTCTCGATGGTTTTATACGATCTTGATTTATCAAAATGTAGTTTGGAACCAGAGTTTACACAATTGTGACTTGCATGGTTTTATATGAAAACCTCTTGATGTTGAATTTAAAAATATTGAATGTTTGTGAAAGTGGTTTCAAACTACTAATTCTTGTACCCGAGAGATGGTTATTTTCCCATGCTACTTGAATGTGTTTCAGTAGCATCGCTCAAGCGATCACGGGGCTACCGGGGTCAGATGTGGCCAGAGTATACCAGGAAGTCCAGAGGAACCTGCGCTTGTAGCGCCACCCAAGCTATGAGGGGGCTACCACCGGGGTTAGACGTGGGCAGAGTATATCGGGGAGTCCAGAGTAACCTTGGCCTATGGTGTGTATTTATGCTTAGCCTTGAGGCAGCTCTGCATGCACTATGACCTTGTGATTTGGTTTACACTGCGGGGGGCATTCTGTGTCCAGAATAACCTGCCCTTGTAAACGAGTATTTGGGTACAGAGTTGGTGTGGTTTTCTGATAACGATTGAATGCTTTAAAATGTGCTTATGAGAGTTGATCATGCCACTATTTTACTAGCATGTGTTTGAGATGCTATTGAATCTTTTATACTTGGCCAATGTTTTATTGAATGGTTTCATTACTTTTATTGATGATTTAGAAAGCGATAGCTTATGTTTATATTAGATTACCAGTCACTGGGCATTAGCTCATGAATTCGATGTTTTATATACCCCCCCCCAATAACGTTAAAATTCCAGAAACACGCTGAGTTGTTTACTGCCACACGACAATAGTCTCTTGCTACATTGTAGGCCATGCACTGTCGTAAATAGATTGCATATCACAAACCTTATGTGTCATGGTTTTGGGAGTATGGGACAATAGGAATTGTTTTGTTGTGTAATGTCTGAAAGTGTTTCCGTTGTGTCTAAACTTTGTTCATGGTTTGTATATAACAGGAGATAGGAAGTTTATGAAACTTGTTTGTGGATATCATAAAATGGAATATTCTAAATGGAAATTAAATGTGCTAAAGGATTATTGTGTAATTGTTCAGATTTAAGCACATGTTAAGTTGGTTAGTAAGATGCTAAATGTCATCGGGGGAGGTGATGTTTGGCATCTTCACACCTCTTTCTAAGTTAGGTGGGTAATCTGGGAGGGGGTGTGACAATGAATGCACGACATGAAAAATGAAAATGATTTTCATTTTTAACCCACCAGTTATTATAACCAATGCAGCCACTACCCACGTCCGAACATGGAAGAATTGGTTAATTATCATATAATTAATCAATTAATTAAATAATAAATATAATCATATTATATTTATATCCTATAGTTTGATATCACATATCTACTTTTCTCCTCTACTTGATATAAATCATATTTATATCTAATTTCCTCTGAATTCATGTATCTCATACATTTAGCCAATTGTCCAATTATATCATATATAATTGAAGTTCCTCTTGTCAATTTGAACATTTCAAATTAACCCAAACACTGGTTCTCGACTCTATCCAAGCTACCCAGGTGACCTAATGAACCTATGGCTAGAAGCTTCAATGGTACATGAATAGCTGACTAAACTCTTTAGCCACGAGATCCACCCTCCGTTAACTGTCGGTGATTCCACTAAAGACCAACAGCTGAACTCTTCTTACCACAGATATATTTCTGTGTCCATCGGATATAACCAATCATGAGTATGATGACCCTTCACAAATGCTCGTAAGTACAGTTGGGCCAATTTACCATTTTGCCCCTATAGTTACATCTCAATCTTGAAGTACCACTAATTCCTCTAATGAACAATACAACATAGTCCAACTATGTGTGAACACCTCTCGAACCAAGAGAAGGTGTGTGGCACCACATCGTTCAAACCTCGGAATCAGCCCTTAAGGGAGCCATCTATCTACTTACCTTTGCCTCGAGGAAGGAATGAATTTCATCTTGTGTAGTTGAGTTCCCAGCTACCAAATCAGACAAGTACCCAAAATGGTAGGTTTGAATCGGCGACCTGGCCACTCGCACCTATACAAATCAAAGGACTGCCCTCAATGGCAGGAGTTCCCAACTCACTCAGGATTGAGGTCATGTTACCTATGGTCATCCTAGTGAAGTGAAGTCTCTGTCATGAACGGTGTTACAAACGAGACGTTCATACTTCGTAGTCAGGTCTTATCATTATACAAACTTTTTTGTATAGGACGCCCCCGTCGCATGTCCCCAACACTGAATGTATCAGGATCAGACCATCTGTGACAAAGTCACAACACTTGTGACCATTCCACAAAGCGAGTCGCGTCCGTAGCGTTACCGAGGATAAGGTGTCCCTCCTATATTCATATACTACAGACCATTTTGGTTATCAGTTTGAAAGTCAAATGATACTTCCGCTATATGTGTTTTACCGCGGTCGATGACTCCTTGGCTCCTTTTAGAGTTCGCCACTGCCCACTATATATCACAATATAGAGGTTAATGTACCTTAGACATATCTAAAACTACTTCTAGGTCTGTCAAGAACTTCCTGAGCCAAACGACCTTCTTCAGCGCTTCGCAAGCCGCTATGTACTCCGCCTCCATAGTGGAGTTGGGGATGCACCCCTGCTTAATGCTTCGCAATAACTACAACTCCTCCGTTAAGAGTAAAGACTGACCCCTAATGTTGGAACTTGCGAGAGTCCTTATCAGTTTGAAAGTTAGAATTTGTGTATCCTGTAAGGATCAAATCCCTCGAACCATACACTAACATATAGGTCGCCTCATTCTCCGAAGATACTTGAGGATGTTTCTTAACTGTGCGAGTCCAGTGACCCTGCCCTGGTTAGACATGATACGCTACTCACTATGCCCACAGCGTAGCGCATTTTGGACGAGTACAAAGCATCACGTACATTTAAAACTGCCAACGACAGACGCATATGGGACCCGTCTCATCTCCTTAAACCTCTTGAGGCGTTCTTAGGACACCATTTTCCTTAGACCAAAGTGAATCCATGCCTGAACGACAGTAGGTCCCTCTGTTGGAGCTCCTACATCGTAGTACTTGACCAACATCTTTGTCAATGTACGATGCCTTAAGACAGTGGCTAGCACTTTGTTCCTTACGATCTCCCGAAAAGATCTGTTATACCTAGAGAAACAAATTCTCTTAAGCTCTCCAATCTTTCATTTTGGGAATTGGGTTCACTAGCCAAGTTGCTTAAATCTGCAGTCAGGTAAACCTATATCATTTCCCAATGAGGTGAGGATATCGTCTATATACACATTAAGGAAGGACTAACTGAAAAGCTGTTATTATTTTCTTGTAGACACAAGTTCCATTCAACGTTTTGGTCAAAGCCATACAACTTTTGATGCGCTAGTTATCAACCGTAGTTCAGATCGAGATGCTGTTTCAGTCCATAAATAGCTGATTGATTCATTTTGCAAACCTTTTGCTCTTGACCTTTGGGCTATTGAATTACCTCAGGCTACACCCATATAAATGGTCTCCTTAAGATTTCCAGTCAGAAAGGCCGTCTTGACATTCCATTGCCAATCTCGTAATATATAATAATTGCAATGGACAGAGGATGCAGATCAACTTAAACATTGGCAACAGGAGAGAAAGTCTCCTTCATAGTCAAACTCCCCTCTACCTGGGTTATAACCCTTTTGCCCACAAGTTCGAGCCTTCAAAAGGTCTGTACCTTCCCATCAGCACCCGTTTTGCGCTTGTTAATCCATTACAACCTATATTGAGGGCGAACCCCATCAGGTTGATCTACAAGATTACCATACTGAGTTGAAAAGTACATTGACTTCCGTCTCGAGATCCAATGGCCTTGACCCATTCATCCCGATCAAACATCCCTCCATTGCCTTCTTATAAAGACAACGGATCCTTCATTTGTCGCAATCTTGCTACCATTAGCAAAGAATTTCCATGAAACCCAGATACCCGTGAACAGGTGGGTTCGCAACCCTCCCACTTTACGTCGAGCGTTTTCCTCAACTTCTTTGAGGTGGAACCGACCTAATACTGGGGATGAACTCCCATCAAACCAACTCTGTAATGTAGTAGGCTCTTCAACACCCTTGTTGAAGTTCAGTAGTTTTTCATGGAAACTCACGTAACACCAACTTTGCTTCGTGTGGACTGTGCTCCTTTATAATGATCCTCCTCTAGGGAAAGTTGGTGTTTGTTAAAACAAACAACCCTATTATTCCATTGGATCATAAAAAATAACCCCCCCTCGTGTACACTTTGAGTAGCCTACAAAGAGACACAATCTCGACTGTGGTTCCAACTTCTTGGGTTAGCCTCAAGCACATGTGTAGGGA
>NC_052351.1:70107503-70110849 GCF_009727055.1 Benincasa hispida | reverse complement strand
TGCAAGATGGTTAAGATTAGTCAAAGATACGAACTGTGAGATCCTTCTATTCACTCCAAAACGAAACTACATGTTGACTGGCTCTTAGCAGAAAGTCGACACTACAGTAGCTATAATACATCTCCAACACCATATAGATGATCTTGAAACGAGCTGAGCCCATACATACCCAGAAAACTCAAACTCACAATCAAGAGCACAAGTTAATTTCGCAAGACTTGCATTAAAGGCAAGGATAATTGATTGCACAACAAATAGACACAACACCTAAACAAACCAACGAACAACAATTAGAGAATGAGAAACCCCCAATCAATTCTTTACCCAGTTCAGACTTTCACTCCCTACTATCAGTAGGTGACATATGTGTACCCCAGATAAATGAAGAAATTAAGAAAGATAGAAAGTATCGAAAAGAAATCCCCATGATCACAATGCCTTTCAATACATCTGGGAGTAAAATGATATCCGAGACTTGAACAGAAAAATATTACCTGGGTGGTGACGTCAACATGAAAAGGATCATAGCGATATGATAAGTAAATGTTTGCTTTGTAACAACAGGTGAAAGCTCCTATGGCCCACCAGAAAAAAGGAAATCCACCGACATATAAATCAAAACTGTTAAAGAATGGAAATGGGACATATTTCCATGACTTACATTCAGGACTACCTGGAATACTGTTAAGGAATAGATTTGGGTTGAATTGATGAGATTAATTCCCGTATTCCCTCTCTCCATATATTTATTTCTTTCCTGTGGTATTCCACCCCTACTTCTCGCCACATCACAATTGAAAAGTTACTATGATAGAATAAAATCATATCGGTATATGCTACTTAGTTCCATCCATCTCAATGTTTACTCTTATAAGAGGTCATATTCCCTATCCCCACGGGCGGTTACTGGTAAATCACTAGTTGTTATAAATATGTTTCTCAAGATCAATAGAACCCGTCAGCCTTTTTCAGTTTTCCACTAAGTTCTTGAGAATCATGTGCATGAATCGATATACTGAAAAGATTTTAACATTTCAATCGGCACCCTATACCAGCCAATAAGATCACCTTCAAAATCCGAAACCAGCGAACCACGACACTCCTAACAAGCCCCAAAGCTAAGCCTCCACCAACAAATGTGGCAAGTACAGGACAACAACTTAGTTGGCTCCTTCGAAGCTTTATCACGGAAGAATGCAGAATCCTCTACACATGGATGAAAATCGGGAGAGCGAACATACTGACGACTGAAATTGATTGCAACAACGATCAGAGTCAATTAAGCTTAATATCGGACAAGAAATCGAAACAGTCAAAGCAGACGAAGATATGCTGATAACTAATTCGACTAAAGTTGGAATTCGAAAGTAGGAGATCACGTATTAATCTAAAGAGCACAGATGAAGGATTATGCAGTTTAGAAAAATTTGCAAGCTAATAGCCCTATGCTCATTGAACCCTTTGAAATTTTAGACTATTGGACAAGCTAGCTTACGATTCATTACAGCTACACTTTCATACATACTAATGTTTTAAGTTATCGGATGCTTCGAAATACGTGTCATGACCCATAAATAGTAATTATGAACTCTACAAATAGGGCAAATATAATATGAGGAGACTCGGTTTGCATTCTAGGCAAAGAGAAGAGTTATCGCTTCGTTAATCGAGAAATAAGTTATGAATGTTATTGCAAGAGGAAGAGAATCAGCAAGTGGGAAGAGTACTGGGACAGAAGAAGGTGAAAGCAAATCCTTTATCTTTTATAGAACAAGGAAACTTCAAGCACGAAAGTTGCTGTAAGGAAGAAAGAAAGTACGACTAGGATATTGTCGAATTACAGGAAA
The DNA here is from genome assembly GCF_009727055.1 of Benincasa hispida. Taxonomy (NCBI): domain Eukaryota; kingdom Viridiplantae; phylum Streptophyta; class Magnoliopsida; order Cucurbitales; family Cucurbitaceae; genus Benincasa; species Benincasa hispida. Next base: position 70,109,002 of record NC_052351.1, on the reverse strand, counting down.
TAAATGTCAAATAAATTAGCAGACGAAATATTTATTTAAAGGGTGGAAATTATAGTAAGGAAAAAATATGTGAATGGAATTATATTCATTATCAAAGATAATGAACTAAGGAGCGACAGGGTTAGAGAAAGTGGGAGAGAGCGAGAGCCCAGACGAGGAAACATTGGAGAAACACTGTTCTGAGAGAGAGACTGCGCACATCGAATGTAAAAGAATTGAGAAGAGACCCAGCGAGCAGATGTAGCGAGATTGAGGCTGGCCGATGTTAGACGGAGAATCCCTGGAGAGAGCGAATTGAAGCAAAATTGAGAAAGCTGATTTAGGAGGAGATTGGAGAGACGTGGATAAGAGGTATTCTTAGCGAAGGACGTAGAAAGAGCGGGAGCGAGCGAGAGGCGAGGAGCGGAGCGGTTGCCTCATATTTAACTCTTTTTGGGTAAAGAAGTACTTAAGGCTTTTATGATCTGTATAAATTTGGATCTTTTCCCCATATAAGTAATGTCTCCATACCTTTAAGGCAAAGACTACGGCAGCTAATTCCAAGTCATGAACGGAATAATTTTGTTCATAAGGTTTTAGTTGTCTCGAAGCATATGTTATTACCTTTCCGTGTTGCATCAATACACAACCAAGCCCCTTCTTCGATGTGTCACTGTACACAGTTAAACCCCCTGATCCGTCAGGTATAGTAAGAATAGGGGTTGTGGTCAACCTTTCCTTTAGTTCTTGGAAGCTTTGCTCACATGCTTGGTTCCAGACAAAAGGATTATTCTTCTTGGTGAGGTTGGCTAAGGGTAATGCTATACTTGAGAAATTCTTCACAAATCGTCTATAATATCCTGCTAATCCAAGGAAGCTGCGCACTTTGCTGACTGTTGTTGGGCAAGGCCACTTGCTAACTGTTTCATTTTTAGCAGGATCCACTGAGATTCCTTCTTGCTTTACAATATGCCTTAATATGGAAAGGACGTCCCTAAGATGTTTTTCATGTTCTGCCTCAGACTTGGAATAGACCAAAATTTCATCTATAAATATGATCACGAAGTTATCAAGATGGTCCTTAAAAATTCTATTCATCAAGTCCATGAAGGCTGCGGGAGCATTCGTTAATCGAAAATACGTGTTTGACCCATCACACATAGTAAATTATGAACCTCTACAAATAAGTGAAAACTTGGAATATGAGGAGGCTCCAATTTGCATCCTAGCAAGAGAAAAGAAGTCGCTTCGTAATCGGGAGATAAGTTTAGTGAAGGTTCTCTGGAAAAATCAGCAAGTGAAAGAAGCTACATGGGAACGAGAAGAAGAGATGAAAGACAAATACCCTTATCTGTTTAAGAACCAAGAAACTTTCGAGGACGAAAGTTTTTAAGGGGGGGAGAATGTAACAACCCAGATTTGTACGCATACACTACAGGAAATTAAATATTGAAATTTATTGAATGATAAATATAAATACCCTAACCTTAATTTAGGAAGCAGAGAAAAAATTAAAAAAA
>NC_052351.1:70100099-70101228 GCF_009727055.1 Benincasa hispida | reverse complement strand
CGGGACGCCCCCATAATTTCACGAATGTGTTTGTAAGAACAGCTGGCAGTATCACACTGTGCACATTTTCGGCGTTGGGATGAAAGTGGCATATTTTGAGAATCGTTTGATGATAACAAGGATTGATTCAACTCTCCCACCTTGGGCAAATGGGTGATGAAGTCGAGAGACACGCTCTCCCATGGTCTAGAGGGCACAGGTAGGGGTTCCAGCAGACCCTCTAATTTCACCCTTTCGACCTTGTCTTTTTGGCAGACAAGGCAAGTCTTGGTAAATTGCATGACATCGTCTCTAAGGCTTGGCCAGTAGTAGCCTTGTTTTAGGAGGGCATAAGTCCTCTACCAACCATTATGTCCTGCCCACGGTGTGTCGTGACACTCCTTCATCAACGACCTTCGTAACTCCCCGGATCTAGGAATGTAGAGGCAATTTCCCTTGGTGTATAGTAGATCATCTTCCACCCAAAACGGGCGTGTCTTCCCCTCTTTGGCCAACTGTATGATGGCATGCGCCGCTGTGTCATTTGTCAAGTGAGTTTTGACAGTTTCTCGTACTGTTGCACTCAACGTACTTGCTTGAAGGCGGGCGAACGTGCACAGGGTCGCATGTTCGCTCTTTCGGCTAAGAGCATCGGCCGCTTGGTTACTTTTCCCTGATCTATGTTCGAATTGGAAGTTGAACTCCGCTAGACACTCCTGCCACCGTGCCTGTTTCGACGACAACTTCGGTTGGTTGAAGAAGTGGCAAATGAAGTTGTTGTCGGTCTTGACCACAAACTTAGCCCCCAAAAGACACTGTCACCAGGCCCTCAAGCAGTGAACTACTGCTAACATCTCTTTCTCGGAGCCGGCATACCTCCGTTCGGCATCATTTAGTTTCCTACTCTCATACGCGATGGGGTGTCTGTCTTGGAGGAGGACACAGCCCAACGCGAAGTCAGAAGCATCAGTCTCTACTTCAAATGGCTTGGTCACGTCGGCAATGCCGAGGACCGGCCCCTCCATCATCACTTTCTTCAAGCCCTCAAAGGTGGCTTGACATTCAGAAGTCTAGCTTCAATAATTATCCTTCTTCAGCAACTCAGTCAATGGTCCTGCTCTTCTAGGAAATCCTTATACGAACCGCCTAT
>NC_052351.1:70098913-70100053 GCF_009727055.1 Benincasa hispida | reverse complement strand
GGCTTGACATTCAGAAGTCTAGCTCCATTGGCTATCTTTCTTCAGCAGTTCGGTTAATGGCCCTGTTCTTCTTGAGAATCCTTCTACGAACCGCCTATAGTAGTTGGCTAGTCCGAGGAAGGATCGTAGTTCGATCACGGATCATGGTACCCTCCATTCTCTGATTGCGGCCACCTTGCCCTCTTCCATACCAATCCGACCACACTCAATCACGTGGCCGAGGAAATTTATGCGCTCTTGGGCAAAGGAGCACTTCTCTCTCTTTACATACAACTGATTTTTTCTCGGCTTTTCGAAGACTAGTTGGAGGTGATGTCGATGGTCATTCAGCGAGGCACTATAGATCACAATGTCATCGAGATACACTATGACAAATTTGTCGAGGTATTCGTGAAACACTTGGTTCATTAAGGTACAGAAAGTTGCTGGAGCATTGGTGAGGCCAAAGGGCATCACGAGGAATTCGAAGGCTCCATATCTCATGACACGGGTCATCTTAGGTTCGTCTCCTTCAGCAATTCAGACCTGATAATATCCCGACTATAGGTCCAGCTTTGAGAAATACTTAGCAGCGTGAAGCTAATCAAATAAGTCAGTAATGATAGGAAGGGGATATTTGTTGTGGACTGTGAGCTTGTTCAAGGCTCGATAGTCGATGCACAACTGGAGGCTCCCATCCTTCTTCTTCTGAAACAGTATTGGGGCTCCATAAGGGGCCTTTGTCGGTCTGATAAATCCTGCATCTAACAATTCGTCTAAATGTTTTAGGAGTTTGGCCAATTCTGGCGGGGCCATCCGATATGCATTCTTGGCGGACGGCTTTGCCCCTGATAATAACTCAATCTCATGGTCAATCCCCCTTCGTGGGGGTAAGGACTTAGGCAAGCTTTTAGGCATGACATCTCGATACTCTTCCAAGACAAATAGAACGTCTTGGGGCATCTCCTCTTCCTTGGTTTCAACTGATTCTATCGGGATGGCCATGAATGTGGGTTCTTCGTGGGCCAGGCCTCTCTTCAATTGGAGGGCTGTGGTCATTCTCACCCCATTTGGCTGCTTGATATTGGCTTGAACTACGGTGGTGTAGATCCGGTAATGACTAGACATTTGGCGAGGGCCATTGGTATAACTTTATGTTCA
>NC_052351.1:70085266-70095165 GCF_009727055.1 Benincasa hispida | reverse complement strand
AATTTCTCTTTCGGAAGCTTCTCTTAGCGATTGTGCGGCACTTGTTCCCGCTCACGAACAAGTCAGTCAACTCGAATACGGACTGCCGGTGGCACACTGACTGCCTCTCGCAACATCCACCCCCGTTTTAGGAAAAACGGTTTTAGAAAACGGGTTTAGAGAAAAGGTTTTCATAAGAAGTTTTTGTGAGTGTGAATAAAAAAAGAAAGATTGTAGTAGGCTAGAAAGCGATAAGCAACAACAACAGCTTTATAGAGTACTACTCCAAGTATGGGGAAGTGATGATTAGTCTTATACCCATATAGTGCATTCTGAACAAAAAGCCAACTGGCGCCCTTGCATATGCAAAAGGGCGAGTGGTCACTTAAAATGAAAATGTAAAGAAAGCAAGCTAACTAAGCTAATACAACACATGATATGAAAGTATGCTAGAAAGGGGTTGGATCGGGCATGCAGCCATGGGCAACAGGCCCTGACAAGCATGATCGTGACACAGTGCATTGGAGAGCATGGACGAGCTGAAAAGAATGAGAACTTTGATTTGAAGAGGGAAAAAAAGACTAGAAAGGGGAGAAAAAAGAGGAGAGAATAGAAGAAATAAGAAGAAAAATAGAAACGTTTGTCATGGAGCTATCTAGGGTGACTATCAACGAAAACAAAGAGAGTTATGGTTCGTCTTGGTCCTTCGAATCGGACTCGTCAATTTTGGTGAGCGTCAACATGAGCACAGTGGTCGGATTAAACTGATGAAATTCGATATTAAAACTTTTGAGAAATGGATTTTGTAGAGCAAGGACGGTTCAAGGAAAGGAAGCATCAGCTGTATTAGACGGAATCGTTGCATGGAGATGATTAAACGAGGTTCATCACTATAGAGTAAAAAACATTTTAGTTGCCTATAAAATTAACTTCTTTTTTTAGCCTTGCACTTATAGGGCTTTTTTTTATAGTTAAAAGTACAGTGTCAATTGATTAGTCGGCCCTCTTTCTGGCTCCTAACCGGTTGGAAGTTGGTTTTTCAAATTTTCATAATGAAAAATGGACTACCAACCATACAATGATAAAACCGACACCAATTTCGATTTCGATCGATTATTCGGTTTTTGGATTTAAGTTGATCATCCTAAATATGGGTGCAGTTTAGTGGATAACCACATATTTTTCAAGACCAATATACACAATATTTCAATGAAAAAATACACATGTTTTAGTTGCCATTTTATTTATATTTCATAATTATTTAACTGTAAGCAAATTGTTTAAAAATTATATGACTTTAAATTGCAAGTTATTTTTTTTTATTACCAATTATCTAATAAAAGTTGAGGCAACACAGGTGTTGAATCAGTTAATTAAATGGATTTTTATATGATGAATAAAATAGAAAAGAAAATAAGATACATAAATGGATATGGTTTGAATTTTTAATATTTAGCCTCCTTTTGATAATAATTTCTTCTTGATTTTGTATTTCCTGTTTTTGGTTTTCTATTTTTTTAAAAACTGAAAAAAAAAAAAACAAGTTGATAATTGTGTTTTTGTTTTCTATTCTTAAAAAACCAAAACAAATTTTGATGACATTTTTAGTTTTATATTTTATAAAAATAAAACTATTTTTACCTTATTTTTTTTTCTAACATACATAATCATTGAGAGTCTTTACCTTTCCTTCTTTGTACCCATTCATGCTTCGCTAAATCATGGCATGGTAAAGGGATTGTCCGAATTTGGCCTTTCCTCTTCTTATCCGCTTATGATTCACTGATTATGGCTGATAAAGAGAGAGAGTAAAAAAAAATAGTAAATAGAGCTCATCGCAAAAAGATTCGAATATGAGAAATTTCTCTTGGATTCAAAAAGAAAGAAATGAAAATGGAAACGAAATAAAATAAGGTGTTTCTAGCTCGAGTTTCATATCGATAAATCTCCATATTTCTCCCAATTATATTTGGTAAAACTATATTTCTATTTTTCACTTTAAATTAAATTTCATATTGACAAAACTACTAGTGGGATTTGTGCTCTAGGATCTAGTAATTAATGTATTATTTTATAAATTATTTCATTATTCTATTTGAAATATTATATTATCCATTGAGTAAAAATTCAAGGCTATTAGTGTAATCTAAAAAGTATGTAGTTGACATACGGGTGAGTTATATTCATGAAATAACCTAAAGGGCTATATGGATAAGTTTTGGTGTTGTATCCTAGTGACAGAAGTATACGACCTACTTTAAACTGTTATAAATGATTCAATTCCAAATTGTTCATGTGGAAATATACGATTGAGGGTATCATATTTTGGGATTTATGTCCTAAATTTCATAGTTTGTAATCTTGTACACTATTATTTATTAATAAAATAAAGAGGTATTTCATTCATTTATTAGTCTTGCATAACTTATTCCCATAAACTATGATCCATGGTTATTTAATGCAACTTGAACGGTATGTGATAGACATACAGTTGGATGTGTTCAAGTATTAACCTAAAAGGCAAAGTATATAGATAAGGTTGGGACATTTATCCTAGTATACTTTAGATATGATCACTTTGTAAATATTACAAGTATTGTAAGCGTTACGAACGATTTGATTCATGTCATTCATGTAATAGACATTGGAGTGGATGTGAATTTGTATAAGAACTAGACCACAGAATAATTAATCTTTCACCAAAACACCGTTGATTGAAAAGATTAATATTTCATAGGATACTGTAGGTAACTCAATCTCAATCCCGAGTGAGTTATGGACTTCTGTCTATGAGAGATTGTCCCTTTGATTTTACGGTAAAGTGCCCTCGTCGCCTACACAATATGCCTTAATTTTTGACATGACCGAGTGAGGAAATGGATAACTAAAGGAACTCTTATAAAGAGTATCTATGAGCAGAAGCAAATTGTTCCATATTCATTGTGACAAAAATAACGCATTCACAATCAAACAGACAAGTTATGCATTTAAAACAAATTACAACATTTTTTCAAACATAAACAACAAAGGAACGAGAGACATACTAGTTAAAGAACTCTTCTTCTCTTAATCTCGCTCTCGTCAAGTCAGCAACCTCGCTGTCGCTGAGATCTCAAGTATCTCCACCAAATCTCGCTGTCGTCTACCACCGACTTCTCACGAACAAGCAGAAAGGAGGACACCACCACTCGGTAACCTCGTATTCTCGGAGTGAGAATCAGGAGGTGTGGGCTTGTTGATTTGGTAAAGAGGAGAGGAAAATGAATCATTTAAAGACCAAGCAAGTGGAGAGATATGGAGTCTATCGCATAGAGGATGCTTGATCACTACTACAGAAATTAGATTACTTGACTTTTTCAATGTCAAGTAAAGGGTATACTTGAACTTATAAAAGCGTCGAGTATTCGAGTGTCAAGTATAGTGTGATAACTTGACTCCAAAAAACGTCAAGACAAATGTTCTTGATACAATTTTCATGTCAAGAAAGATAATACACTTGACATTGGTGGTATGTCAAGTTTATTGATTCTTGACATTGATTACATATCATATATAATAACTTTTTGACATTTTTTATTTGTCAAGTATATGTCTTTTTTTTTTTTTCAAATTAAATCCCCAATCGATATTCTCATTTTCTGCTTTGTATTCCAACAATACAATTACATAACTAAATAAATTATACATTTAAGATCTATCAACTCAATATATTCACTAAAAATCCATATGTTCAACTATGACCTTTCATATGAACACTCCTCACAAATTACAACAATATTTCTCTTTCACATGTACATGCACAAAATAAAATGTCAACTATTGCTTTTGTATACAAAACTCAACTTTCAACAAACATAAAAGTGAAAATTGTTTAATAAGTAACCTCTCAATAAAGTACATTATTTAATCTATATATTGAGCTTTAAGTCTATAGATTGAGAACTAAAGATCAGCAAGCCATGTTTAAGCAAGTCAACCGCAAAATAAAATAAAAGGCGATAACATCAAATTTCAAAATATATAAATAAGTGTTAAGAAACAACAACGAAAAATTCACACACAAGGAAAAATGTACATGATTGGCTTACTTTATGCAATGGAAAAATATCATACTCGAAACTTAAAAAATATCTACAACTTAAATAGTTATGGACTTACTGGGATTTCATTCATTCTCTTTTGACCATATTCAACCTAACACTTACCTTTTGCTACAAAACAAAGAAGATGGGAGAGATTTGAGAAAATATAACAAAGAAGAAGAAGATTATCAAACAATCAAGATAATGCTAAAATTTAAAATAGAAGAATCAGATCTACCTTTCCCAACTTTCACAACTTTACAAAAAATAGAGAATTGGAAGCCCAATCTTATCTACAAGAATACAAAATTTCTTCAATTCATTCACCAAAATAACCAATTAACTCCAAATAAATTACCAAAGTGTGGCTTGATTCGAATGCCACTAAATAACTACAACAAAGTAATTAACCTACGAAAAGTTCAATAATAATGGTTCAAAAACAAAAATCCAGCAACTATGTAACAATTCCAAAAGAGTTCAAGACCTCAATACCTATCAAAATTTCGAAACATCGTTAACTTTGTTGGACAGGCTCCAATCCGTTGAAATCTTTGAATTAAACATCAAAAATTGAAAATAACTCAATTATTAGACAAATATTTCAAGGGTATCAAAGAACTTTAATACTACCTCCAAACTTACCAAAACCTTGCCAAGATCGGTCTCAAACCTATTGGACAGAAACTCAACTCTTTCCAACACTTCAAAATCAATCAATAAAGAAGATGCTACAATTCTTTATGGCTAACAACTTTGCTTCCAACAATATTTTTTCATATGGTTACTTAAGTAAAATGGCAACATGACTTTTAGGAACACCAAGCATTAGAAATCTATTTTTATGATATTTATAATAACTTTGTAAAACAATTTTTTTTTCATCTCCTATATTTTATATTCTTTCCCTTTAACGATTTATTTTTTTCTACATCTTTCGTCTTCTATATATTTATTTGTTTTAGATTTTTTAAATCTTTTATACCTTAATCTCGGTGTCTTAAATGTTAGAAGTTTTAAAACTTAATGCAATATCATTTTTTTACCTATATTTTTTGGAGTTGTATCAATTAAAATCTTAAACTAATAACTGTATCAATTTAAACTCTAACTTTTATAAATGTATCAATTTTACAGCTTACTCTAGATTTTGTTGCCCAATATCCTGTGGAACTTTTGATTTCAATCACTTCAGCTCATAAATTCATAAGTTAATTTATTTAGACTTTTCTTCACGATTAGCTTTGAAAATCATCGTAATTGATTCTAAATGTGTGTAGATTTCTTCAAATGTCAAGTGTACAAAATAATGATTAATTTATTTAGCTGATTTTTAAAATCATTGGTAAAATAGATAACAAATAAAGAATTTAAGAGATGAAATAGTATCATAGATCAATTTTCAAAAATAAAAACAAAAAATTAAATGATTAGCAAATGAGACTTAAATAATTACGAAACATGACTTAAAATATCACATCAAATTTTCAATTCTTTCGTTCGTTTTGTAACATATAAGTTGTAACTGCCACATGCATGGAACTCTATACAAGAGTTTTAGCATTCACATTATTACGTTTTGGATTGGGTGAGGACCATCTAACGGTCCTTTTGGCATGCAATTTCAAGCGTTGAGATCCACTGTCGCCGTTTGTTCCTCTTTCCCTTAGCAATTTTAAGAGTGTCCGAGCGGCGAGAAGTCGAGCCTCGGGCACAATTAGTTGTGGAGATGATTGTTGAATGAATGGTAATGCATTGTTAGTCAATGTTGTGGGTTCTAAAGGGAGGATGTTTCTTGGAGCTGCCATGAGGGTTGTGGGAGAAGACATGATGAAAGAGAACAAGTACATGAAAAGGAAAGGACCACATCTTAAAGTCATTGAAATATAGGAAGTAAAATTAAATAATTCAAAACACAAAAGATAAATAATTCATATGAATTGTGAGATGTTGAGGATTAGGTTTTAAATAGGATTTTATGTAGAGAAGAGAGAAAGTCATTGTACAAATTTAAGAAGGCAGTTGTTGCTTTGGTGTATTTGTTTTTTATTTGCTATATTTGTGCATTTCACAAACTCATTTTTCTAAGTTTGTAAGAATATCAACTTTCTTAAACCTCATTCTATGTTGCTAAATGATAAAATTTCCTCATCATTTATAAATTTCCGATTTTGTATCATTTAATCATTCTCTTGTTTGGTCAATGATTTAAGCGGTAATTATTGTATTTTTAGTTCTATGTTTTTAAATTAATGCTTGTTTATATTTTAAAAAAGAAATACTTAATTCTTAGTCAAATTCTAAAAACAAAAATAAGTTTTTTGAAAACTACTTTTTTAATTCTTAAAGTTTAGTTTGATTATGAAAATTTTGGTGAAAATTGATAACAAAAGGGGACTTACGTGAAATAGTGTTTAAATATTTAATTTTTAAAAATAATTATATGAAAAGTCAAATAATTACCCAAAGAACTCTATATCAAATGAAAATTTGTTTTAAAAAAAACATAGAACAAAAATAGAGAATTGGTAATAAAACAATTATTCCTAGTGTTAAAAGACTATCTAAACGTAGCTATGAATAATTGTTTGGTCTACTCTTTAAGTAAGGGGCATTTCCCCAATTTTAAAGTTTAAATTTGAAAATCTATATTCAAATATTGGTAATATAATACTACTTGTCCTCATTTACTCTAATGACCAAAAAATGTACTTAAGTGCATCTTAGAATGCACTTATTGTTGTAGCTCACACCATCTATACACATAAAAGTTCTAGGAAAAAAAGAAGAAGAAGAAAGAAGAGTTTACATGTGACAAATATTGGATGGATATGAGTAAGTAGGTGCGTTGCAAAAATATGAGTAAGGGTGAATCATAGGTCGGTCTATTAGATGTAAAATTGGTTAGTTGGTCATTCCCAAATACTTCTTATGGATCCTCCTCCACCAATAAATAAGGCCTGTTCTTTAACTGTTCAACAAGAACAGCAGATCTCAGCCTCTGCCCATCCTTCATCTGCTGTCACCTTAGCTGTTCACAAGCTAGAAAACAATCGACAATCACAGCCAAACCATAACCCAAATAATTCATCCAAACAGAACAAGAATAGGCATGTATGCACATATTGTCATATTTCTGGTCACACCATTGACAAGTTCTATAAACTACATGGTTATCCACCTGGTTATAAGCCAAGAAACATAACAAATAATCAAGTTCATAAGGTCCCTAATGCTGCCTCTTCTGCTTCAAGTCCAGTCGTTGACACTACTCAAACAACACCTACATCTTCTGTCAACCTCCACAATGAAACACTTACTGATTGTCACAATATACTCACCATGCTTCAGTCCAAACTATCAACTGTTAAGGTTAACAATGATGCTATTAATCATGTAGCAGGTACATAATCTTCCAATATTCTTTTAGTGACTGAATTGTTGACTCAGGTGCTTCCGCACATATATGTTTTCAAAAACATATCCTTGCTGATTTGAAGCCTTTTGCTAGTTCTATTCTTTTGCCTAACAAAACACACATATCGGTTCACTTTGCTGGCTCACTTGTCCTATGTGGGTCCATAACTCTTCATCATGTGCTCTTTGTACTAGAATTTCAATATAATTTGTTATCTATCAATGCTCTCATGTCCGATAATTATCTATTTGTTCAATTTTCAAATGAATATTTTGATATTCAGGCCAAATCCACTTTGAGGACGATTGGCACGGGTAAACTACATAATGGTCTGTATCTTTTGGAGAATCCATATGAAACTTCCATTGTCCGTGATGTCTCACATCCTTTTTCTGAGCTATGGCATTCTAGGCTTGGCCATCATTCTCTCTCTTGTTTATCAGCTTTAAAGAACATTTTGTCACTTGATTCTTCTTCATTGCATCACTCACATCCTTGTGAAATCTGTCCACTAGCAAAACAAATGAGATTAGCTTTTGATCACATAATCATAAAGCATCTACTCTTTTTGATACTATACATGCTGATGTTTGGGGACCTATTTCTACATGTTCTTATGCTGGTTATAAATACTTCCTTACCTTGGTTGATGATCACAATAGATATACTTGGGTGTTTTTTATAAAAAAGAAATATGACGTCCTCTATATCATCCCACACTTTTTTGCATATATAGAAACTCAATATAACAAGAAAATCAAAAAATTTCATTCAAACAATGCCCCAGAATTATGTTTTACTGAATCTTTTCTTCAAAATGGTGTTATTCATCAATTTTCTTGTGTGGGAAGACCAGAGCAAATCTTTGTTCTTGAGAGAAAACATCAGCACATAATGAATGATGCTCAAGCCCTTTTCCTCCACTCTCGAGTTCCTTTGCATTTTTGGAGTGAATGTATCTTAACATCAGTTTTTCTCATCAACCGTACTCCATCATCTCTTTTAAACTGGAAGACTCCATATAAGCTTTTACATGGCAAGGCAACTGACTATTCTCTTCTCAGAACCTTCAGATGCTTATGTTTTGCATTTTCTTTACAAAATGGCATAACCAAGTTCAACCCACGTGCCACACCTGCTATTATTGTTGGATATCCACCTGGTATGAAGGCTTATAAGTTGTTTAATATTGAAAATAATAAGTTCTTCATATCTCGAGATGTTGTCTTCCATGAATCACTTTTTTCTTTTCATAAAGTTACTTCCAAAAATGATCAACCATCTTGTCTTCATGACCTTGTTTTACCCAAATCAGTTGATGTCCATTTCTCCCCTCAGCCGATATATTGTTCAACAGTCAATGAGTAGGCCCCTTTGTCCAGCACACCTACCGATGCCTCTAATCCTACTAATTTTTCTTCACCCAATGACCCTTCAGTCGACAATCCTATTTTTACAAGCTTACCCTTTTTATCTAGCCCTGCAGTCCCTTCAGCTCCAAATAAATCACCTCTTTTATCCACTTTACCGCCTTCTAGCCTTGTCATACTATAGTCTAATCCATCCTTCACCCCTGTTTCTAAACCAAGTACATCTACCCCCATCACACAGCCTGCTGTCTCCCAACCCAATCCATCTGTTCCTACCTTTGAACCAAGAAAATCCACTCGACTTTCTAAGCCCCCTTCTTATCTCCAAGACTACCATTGTAGCCTTTTTCACTCAACTCTTTTCCCTTCTTCCTTCTCTTGTTATCCCATATCATATGTTTTATCATATGAAAGCCTCTCCCCAAATTTTTAAACCTTTTCCTTGGCTGTGTCTTCTCATTATGAGCCTCAATTTTATCACCAAGCTCTCCCTTTTGATCATCGGAAGGAAGGTATGCGACTTGAGATTCAGGCCATGGAAGACAATCATACTTGGGATGTTGTGGTTCTACCTCCAACAAAACATACAATCTGTTGCAAATGGGTCTATAAGATCAGACATAAAGCTGATGGAATAGTGGAGAGATACAAGGCATGGCTACTTGCAAGGGCTATACTCAACAAGAGGGATTGGATTTTATTGAGACTTTTTCCCCTGTTGCAAAGCTAGTCACTGTTCGAGTTCTCCTTGCTATGGTTGTCTCTCATAATTGGAACCTCATCCAATTAGATGTGAATAATGCATTCTTCCATGGTGATTTTTTTAAGGAGGTATACATGGATCTCCCCCTCGGCTACGAGCCTCTGGGTTTTTCTAATCTAAATGGCAAGCTTGTATGCAAACTCAAGAAGTCCATATACAGTTTGAAGAAAGCCTCACGACAGTGGTTTGCAAAATTCTTTGATGTTTTGATTGGGTCCTATTTAAGTAGTTTCACTCTTCTCATGTGACAAATCATCCTACAGGTGGCTTCTTTATAAATTACTTAG
>NC_052351.1:70011708-70080500 GCF_009727055.1 Benincasa hispida | reverse complement strand
GAGCTAGGCTTCTCTCAATCGAAAGTTGATTATTCGTTGTTTTTTGTGGTCAAGGTAACTCATTCATTGCCCTCCTTGTCTATGTTGATGATATAATCCTCATGGAGCAAATTCACAATAAATCATCAACTAAAGACCTTGTTGCACAACTGTTTTAAGCTAAAAGACCTTGGATCTCTCAAATATTTCTTAGGTCTCGAGTTAGCAAGATCACATAGAGGTATATCTTTTCTCAGAGGCACTATACACTTCAATTATTGGAAGAGGCTGGTTTGGTTTAAGGATTCCTTTCAATAAGACACCTAATCTTGGCTAACGTTTGCCCTTACGTCATCATTCTTTGTTTGTATTCAATTTTAGGGTTTTTCTATGTATAATCTATAAGATCGTGGCCAAATTCAACGCATAATCCACGCTTCTGTCCAAATCTCGCTCTTTCCAGCTTTCTCGCTGGTTTGACTCTCGCGACTTCCGCTCTCGCTCTCACTGTCACTGTTCGCGCTCTCGCTCTTGCTGTCACTGGTCGCGCTCTCGCTGGCCTCGCTCTTGCTCTCACTCCCGCTCTCGCTCTCTCCAATGTTCTCTCCAATCTCGCTAGTTTTCACGCGTGGTTGCCTTCACTACTTGTGGATTCCACTTCCTCTTTTTAACTCTTTCAAATCTTAAGAGTATATGGGCAATTAATTCACCTCCAATTCGTCCAATGAGTAGTGTCCAAACAAAAGTTATCTACTGCCCGTTGTCTCCTGAATTAGTCAAACTTCCAATTAATCCTCCCTGATTCTGCTCCTTATTCATTATTTTTGGATAATGAATAAATTTCCTATTTTTTTCCCTTCTAAATTTCCACCCCTTTAAATAAAATTTCATCCTGCTTAATATTTGACATTTAATTTCCTGTATGCATACAAATTTGGGTCGTTACATTAAAAGTGTTCGAGCGGCGAGAAGACCGAGCATCGAGCGCAATTAGTTATCGAGATGATTGTTGAATGAATGGTAATGCATTGTTAGTCAATGTTGTGGGTTCTAAAGGGAGGATGTTTCTTGAAGCTGCCATGAGGGTTGTTGGAGAAGACATGATGAAGAGGAACAAGTACATGAAAAGGAAAGGACCACATCTTAAAGTCATTGAAATATAGGAAGTGAAAATTAAATAATTCAAAACACCAAAGATAATCAATTCATATGAATTGTGAGATGTTGAGGGATTGGGTTTTAAATAGGATTGTGTGTAGAGAAGAGAGAAAGTCCATTGTACAAATTTGGAGAAGGCAGTTGTTACTTTGGTGTATTTTTTTTTATTTGCTATATATGTGCATTTCACAAACTCATTTTTCCTAAGTTTGTAAGAATATCAACTTTCTTCAACCTCATTCTACGTTTTCTTAATGATAAAATTTCCTCATCATTTATAAATTTTTTGATTTTGTGTAACATTTAATCATTCGTCTCGTTTGGTCAATGATTTAAGCCAGATAATTATTGTAGTTTTATGTTCTATGTTTTTAAATTTATGCTCGTTTACATTTTTAAAAAAGAAATACTTTGATTCTTAGTCAAATTCTAAAAACAAAATAAGTTTTTGAAAACTACTTTTTTAATTCTTAAAATTTAGTTTGGATTATGAAAATTTGGTGAAAATTGATAACCGAAAGGGGACTTACGTGAAAGTAGATTTATATTTTAATTTTTAAAAGTAATTATATGAAAAGTAAATAATTACCCGACAAACTCTATATCAAATGAAATTTTTTTATAAAAAAACATAGAACAAAAATAGAGAATTTGATATAAAACATCTATGAAAATTGTTTGGTCTACTCTTTAAGTAAGGGGCATTTCCCCAATTATAAGGTTTAAATTTGAAAATATATATTCAAATATTGGTAAAATAATACTACTTGTGATTTACTCTAATGACCAAAAAATATACTTAAGTGCATCCTAGACTGCACTTATTGTTGTAGCTCACACCATCTATCAACATAAAAGTTATAGGAAAACAATAAAAAAAAAGAAGAAGAAAAAGAAAGAAGCGTTTACATGTGACAAACATTGGATGGATATGAGTAAGTAGGTGCGCTACAAAAATATGAGTAAGGGTGATCATTGGTTGGTCGGTATTGATTTTCAGCGAAAACTACCACCGACCATCAATACGTCGGTTTTCGTCAGTCAGATTCTGACAGGTTTTGAGTGAATAGGGATGCTAAATGGCCAACCACATAAATGGATCTTTTAAGATTGTTTCAACACATAAATGGATCTTTTAAGCTTGAAAAATTTTTGCTCTTGACCCTGTTCTATAAACCCCTCTAGTTGAGACATATAGATCTTTTCTTCAAGATAGCCACTCAGAAATCTTGTCTTAACGTCCATCTAATAGACTTGATCATGGCAATGACAGCACCAAAAATGTGTTATCTTCCTCTACTTAATTCAGGATCGTTAAGTTATTTAATGTGGTTAATTGATGGTTTTGTAGGACTAGAGTATACAAGAGGTTGAATGAAGCGTTCGAGATGAAAAGACGTCAAAATGGCCAAGATAGGAGCTAAATTGCACAAATGGAGGAAAAGGGCCAAGAAAATTGAAGATTCTTCCCAGTCGGAGCGTCGCAATTCTCGAATTGAGCATTATGCAATGCTACAAGGCAGTAGCTACCCATTCCATGAAGAACAGGGCAGCATTACAATACTACAAACTTGAAGGTGGAAGCGCGAGAGACATGGTAGCGTTGTGACGTTGTGTGCAACATTGCAACGCTACGACGACTACTATAAATAACTTTTAGTTCGAGGTTAAAAGGGAGAATACCATCATTCTGATTTGACTCAATTTTTTCCTCTCCTTTGAACAGAATATTGAACTTTCTTTCACTTTGAACACCATAAAACTGTTAGGATTGGTGTCTGATGACATGCAGAAATGCACGTCATCTTAGGCCTTTTATTTAGAATTATGAGGATAATTAAGCAGAATGTGCGGCAATTATGTTAGGAATTCATGAGAAAATGAGTTTGCATCGTTCAGCATCAAGAATCTTGGCTAACCCACTATTATGCGTTCAATTGTCTATATTTGTAGCTAACGCGGGAATCAGACACAGACACAGAAATCGGGCTATCACATAGACAATTGTATGTAGAGAAATTCTCCATCACAAATGCGAACGCATACGATCAACGCATGGGTGTTGCGGTAATCAACCGCATGCTTCCATCGCATAGGAGTTGCGATCATCAAGTGATTTCGGTCATCGTGTAGAAGTTGCAGTAATCAAGCGAATGCGGTAGTTTCAAAATTGTGGCTACACGATGATAACCATAATAGAGGGATGAATGCAAGGTAGGTGGGATGAAGGCATCAACTCATATCTCGAGAAAATCAAAAGATGATGTTGACATTTCACCTACCACGCCGTTGGCAGCAGAGAATTCAGAAAAGGACAAACGCGCCGCGAATGTCGGAGTCAGAGCAGGTCCATTAATGGTGTTAGCGATCTAGCTCTATAAATAGAGGTCGTTGAGCAAAATTGCAAATCATCCAAGGTTCCCTACCTTTGGGTGGATCCTTGTGATCCAGACCAAAGCATTAGAAGAAAGCTTGAGAGTTCTTCATCTCCTTCATCCATTTCGAGTGACGACCGGAGCCTTCACCGGAGTTAGATCTCGAGAGAGTCAGCTCCACCGCCCTTCCATGGCACCACCGGAAGCCCTGACACACATCTGTTGGAAGTAAGACATTGCTTCCAGCTAGCCTTTTCCATTTCTCTTCTTTTCTTATATTGTATTGTATTACATTTTGGATTAAGAAATTAATACATTGTGTGTTCAATGCATTTCTATGTTTCCTTCGATTCCATCTCCATCTTTCTTTGCTTAGCATCTTTAACATTCATTGCATCACTTAGTGAGATTGTGAGAGTATCGCATACTTAGTCATGCGAATTAGAGATATGAAGCATGTAGCAAACCACCGGAAGGTGTGCGTTGTGCGAGTGTGTGAGAAAACCTTATTTGCTTAAGTGTGAAGCTATAGCAATGCCTGTCTATAGGCAGACGCAATGCTTGTCTATGAGTAAAGTCAGTAACAACCAACTACCCAGGAGAGTAAGTGGTTGGTGACATTAAGCAATGTAAGCCAGTGTTCCCTAGAGATAGGAATAATCTTGCGTTAGCCAGGTTTATGCGATTACCTTGTCTTATGAGCGCATCATTCATCATTTAGGCATACTTGGAAGAGTAGTCTAAAATCCAAATCTAAGACTCGAGAGAGCGGATTGGATCGCATAAGCAAGAATGGGGAACTTAGAAATAAGCTCTGTTTGCTATTACACAGCGTATGCACCCTACGGAGAGGATATTGCATGCATCCAAGAAGTAGGATATGATGGCAGTATGCGGTCATCTTGTTTATGTGTGAGAGCACATGAGCAGGAATAGAGACTTAGGAATAAGGCCTCTCGACACTTCGCATATACATTGCATACGCCCTAGATTTAGGCACAAGTGTGTATAGTATGATCGCATAGCTTGCGTTGGTTGAGGTTGCCCTTGCGGTCACTCTTAAGGGTTGCGATGAAGACATCCTCACATTTTATCCATTTTCCATCCATTTACTTCACGTCAACAGTCGGCGTGTCTCTACCTCTCAAGCATACTTCCAAGGCTTTGTCTGTTAGCTAGGAGTAGAAGTAGTTTATAGCTTATACCCTCCATCATTCTTTTATTCAACTGCCGCAAACACATTATCGCATAGCATTTAATTACAAGTTCCTGAGTTCAACCTCGGATCACCCGAGAAACTTGCGTTCACATTATACTTGGTGTGAGCACAAGAAAACTTGTGACGGAAACGCATGGTCATCGCATACATTCGTTAACGCATAGTTTCATTCCAATGCATGACCATCGATGCATGAGAATGCATAACCTAAGGCATGCATCGCATATTGCGTCCCTCTAATTTTCGTCATCAGTGTCCTAATTCTCCCGAAGTCTCATTGTTTGTAATTATACACATTGTTTTATGAATAAAATAATTGTTATTTCATTCTAGCATTTACTCATATCCAATAAACAAAGCTTCATGGTTGTCTTACGTAAACTTAAGCATGTATATATGATATACAAGTGGATCATGACTTAAGTGATAACCTAAATAGGTCTATAGTATAAGGATTAAGGTGGGATACCTGATCCTGGAAATACTACGGATACGACCCGCTTTGTAGAGGTTTGCAAGTGTTGTAAACTACTACAGATAGTAGATCCTGACCATTCATGTTGAGACATGCGAGTGGAGGTGTTCTATACAAAGAGTTTGTATAAGACCGGACCACGAGATAACTAGACTCTGTATATAACGTCTTTGATACTGGAGACTTACATCTCACCTAAATGACTATAGGTGACACGACCTGAATCCTGAGTGTTTTAGGAACTCCTGCCTTTGAAGGCGGTCCTTTGATTAGTATGGGTGAAAATGGCCAAATTGTAACCTCAACATGCCTACCTTTTTGGGGACTTGTCTGATTTTGTAGCTAGGAACTCAATTACACAAGATGGAATTCGCTCCTTCCCCAAAGCAAGAAGTAAGTAGATAGATTGCTCCCTTACGATCTGATTCCGGCGCTTGAACATATTAGCCACAACTTCTCTTTGGAAGAGAGGACTCATTCATAGTAGGACTATGACTTATGTTCATTAGAGGATTCAGTGGTACTTAAGGAGTTAGATATAACTACAGGGACATAACGGTTATTGGTCGAGCTGTACTTATGAGCAATCTGTGAAGGGTTGTCACACTGCTGATTCGTTAAGATGGATGATGACGGAAATTATAAGTCAATTTTACTCGACATCCAACTTCTCTTGGACTCGGTATGCGATGCATGTTCCAAAGATATGCGTTAATAGTCATGCGTCGATGGTCATGCATTGGAGTGAATAATGCGTTAACGAATGTATGCGATGACCATGCGTCTTGCCACAAGTTTTCTTGCATTCACGCCAAGTATAACATCAACGCAAGTTTCTTGGGTAATCCGAGGTCGAACACAAGGACTTGTAGCTATATGTTTGCGATGATGTGCATGCGGCGGTTTAAATAAAAAAAAATGGAGAGGATGTTGTTTTAAACCCCGAACTCTAGGTTTCTTAGATAAGCATGTTAGCCAAAGGAATGTTTTATTACATATTTATTAAAGTAGCAATTCATGTTTGGTTATAGGAATTATGATGGAAGGGAAGGAAAACATATTAAGTGAGGGGTGACGTGGCGATTAAACCCTTGAACTCGGGAGGCGGCGGGAAGTTTCTGGAAGAGGAACTTCAAAAGCATGGTTTCGGCAATTGACATGAGCAAATTTAGTAAAATCAGTGCCATTCGAAAACTGAGAGGTTTGCGAGGTTGTCTTGCTAGAGAAAGATTGTAGGAGGAGAAGAACAAAAAGTGAAGAAAGTTTAGAGGAGGCAGAATCTCGGGTTAGTCAAGACTCGAGGTGAAGACTGGAAGTTCTAGGCCAAACTATAAAGAATTCTCGGCTAAAATTTTAAGGTAAGAAATTAACTCAATTTTAAACAAGTTTGTAGAAGAAAGTTTCTTGAAAAGAGCTCTGGATTTTGAGTTATGAATTTTTAAAGTTATAAAACAGAATCGGTGCATAAATAGACAGCTGCTTGGGAAGAACAAACAAATAATTCACTGTGGAGAGTTATAGCAAGATATGGGAATGAGGATCTCGCTTATAAAGGAAATCTCGCTGATTTTGTGATAAGGATCTCGCTCTAGAAGGAAATCTCGCTAGGAATTGAGCTAAGTATCGCTAGGATGAAAATTTTCTAGGAAAAGCTTGATCTCGCTAGCAAGCATCTCGCTGATCTCGAGCAAAGATCTCGCTGATCTCGCTAGCAAGGATCTCTCTGATCTCGCTTATGGGGATCTCGCAAGTAGAGATGTCTTTATTGATTTGTTCCTTTAGTAAATGAATTATTTAAGGTATTTTACTAAGAATTCTAAGTAGTTTAACCGAGAATTATGTCCTTTCAAGCCAAGAATAGCTAGGAGAGGTTTATAAACCGTTAAGAGCCCTGAAGAGCGGTGAGTGACTACATAAATTAATGTCTCCAATACTCATGTATATAAGATCAATTAAGTTACAGTGACATTAATGATGAATTTATACTCCCCCAAAAATGGTTGGAGAATAACTTAACGCATGTTTCCCAGCTTATATATGTGTAAAACAGGCCAAGGTATGTCATGTAGTCACTACAAAAGTTAAGTTTCTAATTTTATAATATGCTTCCTAAGGGAAAGCTATGAGAGAATGAGTTCTTGTGTAAATGATAGGCAATGGAACTTAATTTGATGTTACAAAATACCCCGGTACCAAAGGACATTTGAGAAGGTATCTGACCAACTTGGTACCGAAGGACATTTAAGAAGGTACCTGACCAACTTGATACCGAAGGACATTTGAGAAGGTATCTTAATAGCTCGATACTGAAGGACAAGTTTGAGAAGGTATCTGAGCAAAAGTACTTAAGATATAATGGTACTTAGCATGGCCACGTGCACTTAGGCAGTTATGAGTGAGAGGCCGAAGTATGGGTCTCTTGGCCAGTAATAAACGTTGGGAGCTAGAGTGGTTAGGCTCGTTCTCAACTAGAGAATAATAATGGTTAATGATGTCTAAGAATGGTTTAAAGCTACATTTAGAGACAATTGCTTGAGTAACTCGTTAGTATATTTACATGTTTATAGTGATGGAATGCTTGATGTTATACGATTCTATAGTCGCTCACTGGGCTTTTAGCTCACATAATTTTTGTATTTTCCCTTTTCAGGTAGCGGTCAGTTTCCTCAAGGTTGATCCTCCTACTGCTTGCCACTAAAAGACTCGGCTTATTAAGAAGACTTAGGTTGATGATCTGTTTATGTACACATGTTTTGAGAGGGACTAGGGCTTCTTTAGGAATGTTTGGGCCATCTGTGAATAATTCTTTGTAAATGTTATGTCATGACTGTATGCATGTATTTATTTAATCTTTGTAGAACCTTAAGGGAGGATTGTTGTATGCATATATTACTAATGTTTTAAGCAGGTTGGTATTTAGATTAGAAGGCTTGGGCGGTGGGTGCTGGCAGTAGGGCTAGTAACTACTATGGTCGTATCCTCTTCCAAAATAAAAGGGTAATCTGGGTGGGGGTGTGACATGTTGCTATGTTAATACTACTCCTACTCCTATCTATCAGACAACACAATGAGAATATGCATGAAAGGTAGAGATGCGACAAACCTTGACATGAAATAAATGTGTGGGAAAATAGATAAAATGCGGAGATGTTTCATTGCAAAACTTAAGAGTGATCGCAAGGGCAACCCTAGTCAACGTAATCCATGCAATCATGCTACAACCATACACGGGAAGTCATTTTCCAATGGAAATGTGGTGCTCCTAATTCTAGGACACATGTGTTAAATGCAAAAGTGTCCATAGAGCTTATTCCTAAGACTCTACTCTTGTCCTATGCGATGATGCAAAATGCATGAAAGTAAGGTGACCACATTCAATCGTATCCTATCTCTAGGATGCATGCGATGCATTAATAACAAATAGTGCTCATTCCTAAGCACCTATCTCTTGTATTATGTGTTCTAATCTGGCTCTCCCAAGCCTAGATTCTGACCTGACCTTCCCAAGGCGCCTTAGATTCCTATCCTTAGACTACCCTCCCGAGTATCCCTAATGGATGAATGAAGCATACATAATGCAGACAATCGCACAAACTTCTCTGACCTACGGTTGTTACATATCCCTAGTGAACAACGCATACCTCGCATAATGCGTCTCAACCACTTACCCTCTCGGGTAGTTAGTTGTTGTGACTTCACTTATAGACAAGCAATGCGTTAGCCTATAGACAGGCATTACAGCAGCTTCACACTAAGAAAATTAGATTACTCACATACTCGCACAACGCACACTTTCTCGGTGGGTTGCTACATGCTTCATATCCCTAATCCACATGACTAAGTATGCACAATACCCAAGCAATCCCACTAAGTGTTGCAATGAGAAGTAAAGATGCTAAATAAGAGATAGAGATGAAGTCGAAGGAATAAAGAAATGCATTGGAAAACACATTGTATTAATTTCTTAATTCAAAATTTCATACAATACAATATAGGAAAAGAAAGGAAAAAGAAATGACTGACTGGAAGCACAACTTTGCTTCCAGCGGATGCGCGTCAAGGCTACCGGTGGTTCCATGGATGGGTGGAGGAGCTGACTCTCTTGAGATCAAACTCCGGTCGAAGGCTCCGATTGTCACCTGGAATGGATGAAGGAGGTGAAGAACTCTCAGCCGTCTTCTCATGTGTTTGTCTAGATCGCAAGGATCTGCCCATAGGAGAACCTTAGCGAAAATCTTGGATGACAGCCCATTGAAATTGACTCTTCCAGTCCTTATTTCACCTTTGACAACTCTTCTGCAACACATGAAACACGGAATAATGGTAGGTGGACATGTCCAACAATCATCACATTCCTTTGGAAATTTCACCGACGCGTAGACTGCACACGATCTGCAATCCTAGCCGTTCCAATCTCTCCACCTACTTTGTGTGATCCCATTAGAATGCGTTGTCACGTAGCCGCAATCATTCAATGGCCACATTCGCTTAACACCGCAAATCTACATGATAACCGCAATCGCTTGACGAGCGCAACTTCCATGCGATGGACGCATACAGCTGATTACCACAACATCCATGTGTTGATTGATGAGTTTGCCTTGCGAATGAGTGTTTCTCTGCATGCGGTCGTCTATGCGATGTTCTGGTTTCTACGTTTGCATTCATTTCCTGCATTGGCTACAAAAATAGAACATTGAATGCACAATTAATGCAAAGTAATGGGTTAGCTGAGATTCGACATGTTAATCGACGCAAGCTCATATTCCTGTGAATTCCTATCATGATCGATGCATATTCTGCTTAACAACCTTCATAATTCTAAGTAAAAGGCCTAAGATGACATGCATTTCTGCATGTCATCAATGGACATATAATATATCTGTGGTAAGGAGAGTTCAGTTGTCGGTCTTTAGTGGAGTGCCTGGTAGTTAACAAATAGTGGATCTCGTGACTAAAGAGTTTAGTCAGTTATTCAAGTACCGTTGGAGCTTCAAGCTACAGGTTCATAAGGTCCCCTTTGTAGCTCAATGGATTCAAGTTGAGGACCAGTTCTTGGTGTTGATTTGAAATGTTCAAATTGACAAGAGGTAATTTGATTATATATGATATGATCAGTATGGTGTATGAGATATATCACATGGAGGATTAATGTAAATGAGATTTACATTAAGTACCATGGAATAGAAAAAGAGCTATGGTTTATATGTTTCAGAAGATGAAATATTAAAACTATAGGTTATAAATATATTATGGTAAGTTAGTTATCATATATCTTTATAATAATATTAATTATTGGATAATTATCTCTTTTTCGGGGTGTTTGTGACTTTGTCGATTGCTTAGTTCGAGTGCGCGGTGTTCGTGCAGTATAGCGGTCATGTTGGACGAATGTTCGTATGTTGCTGTGTTGCTATGATCAAGCATTCGTGATCAAGGAACTCGAACATGAGTCTACAAAGGTTTGTTGATTCTTCCCTTGATCTATAATAAAGCATGCTATAATTTCTATTTTAGCAAAATCGTATATTTCTGTTTGTGATTGTCATTGTAAAGTTCATATATGATTGTAATTTGGAAAGATCCTTCCACTGCTCATGGAAATCCTCGTGTTTGATTTCCTACAAAAACTTGAGAATTCAATTTAGAAGATGATTTGTGGCTAAAGGGTAAGTACTTAGCTTGGGTTTCATAGTTTATTTCCATTTCCTTTTCGTTCTTGAGACTCAGTTTGTAATTCCGTTGAGATTATTCTGATTTGTATGAGATTTATCTTGAATTTGTTATTCAATCTATCTTGCATGGGATAATCTGACAAATTGGCTATGTTTGCATGAATGGTTGCTATGATTGGCCTTAATTTCTAATCATTAGGTAGTGATCACCTAGAAGCAAGTGTTAAGTAGGTTTGTGAAGTTAAATTGGGATTCCATTTAATATGCATTACTTTCTAACCTAGATAATTCTCATTCAAATAATTGATTAGACGATGGAAATCGATTGTTTGGCTTAACATTGCCCTTAATCTTAACGCTTATTGATTTATAGATTAATGGAGGATTCTCACTTTTCTTTAATTTTTCTTGATTTTACGGACTATCAGTTAGGATTCTAAACGAGTAGGCTAAGTTTCAATTGGAAAATCTCACATTAATTCTATGAGTTAGTCTATGATAGAATTGAAAAGGGAAGGGAATAAACTAGTACGACCCAAGTTAAATGTTTTGTTTCAATTGACATTTTGACGCATAAGCTCAATCAATTCACTTTGTGCATTTTAATTTCGTGCAATTTATGTTTACGATTTTCACAAACCCCCCTCGGTTATTCGTGGAAAAGGGTTATTTATACCCAGGTTGTGGGAGTTGACTATGAGGAAACTTTCTCACCTGTTGTCATGCTGAAGTCTATATGGATTCTCTTGCCCATAGCCACATTTTATGATTATGAAATATGGCAAATGGACGTCAAGACTGCCTTTCTGAATGGTAATCTTGAGAAGACCATCTATCTGACTCAACTAGAGGGGTTCGTAGTTTCAAATCAAGAGCAAAGAGTTTGCAAGCTTAATAGGTCCATTTATGGGCTGAAACAAACATCTAGATCTTGGAACATCAGATTTGACACTGCTTTCAAGTCGTTTGGCTTTGACCAGAACGTTGATGAGCCTTGTGTTTACAAGAAGATCATCAATAGCTCAGTAGCTTTTCTGGTACTGTATGTGGATGATATCCTACTCATTGGGAATGATGTGAGGTATCTGACTGACATTAAGGAGTGGCTAGTTGCCCAATTTCAAATGAAAGATTTGGGTGTGGCATAGTATGTTCTCGGGATCCAGATTATTCGGGATCGCCAGAACAAGCGGTTAGCCTGTCTCAAGCATCGTAAATTGATCAAATGTTGATCAGGTACAAGATCCAAGATTCCAAGAGGGGTTTGTTACCCTTCAAGCATGGAATCATTTTTTCTAAGGATCAATGTCCTAAGACACCTCAAGAGGTTAAGGAAATGAGACAGATTCCCTATGTTTCTACTTTAGAAAGCTTGATGTATGCAATGTTGTGTACTACACCCAACATTTGCTATGCAGTAGGGATTATCGGTCGGTATCAGTCCAATCCAGGATTTGATCACTGGACCGCGGTCAAGACGATCCTCAAGTATCTTCAGAGAACGAGGGACTACATGCTTGTATATAGAGATAAGAATTTAATCCTTACAAGATACAACGTTGTTGATCCCTTTATAAAGGCCATCACGGCTACAGTGTTTGAGGGTCACTTGGAAAGTCTGGGTCTGCAAAACATGCGGCATCTTGTCTACGACAAGTGGGAGATGATATCGGGGTATGCCCTAGTTTATTGTATATTGTACATTTTTATATTGTATTGTACATTAGTCTCCCGATTTATTAGGATAAGTGGGAGATTGTTAGGATTTGTGTCCTAATTCTCCCGGAGTCTCGTTGTTTTGTAAAGATACACATTGTTCAATGAATAAAATAATTGTTATTTAATTCTAGCATTTACTCATATCCAATAAACAAAGCTCCTTAGTTATCTTATGTGAACTTAAGCATGTATATGTGATATACAAGTGCCTTAAGTGATAACCTAAATAGGTCTGCAGTATAAGGATTAAGGAGGTATACCTGATCCTGGTGACACTACGGATACGACCCGCTTTGTAGAAGTTTGCAAGTATTGTAAACTACTACAGATGGTAGATCCTGACCGTTTATGTGGAGACTTGCGAGCGGGGGTGTCCTATACAAAGAGTTTTTAAAAGACCTGGACCACGAGATGACTAGATCTGTATATAACATCGTTGATACTAGAGACTTACATCTCACCTAAACGACCATAGGTGACACAACCTCAATCCTGAGTGTTTTGGGAACTTCTTCCTTTGAGGGCAGTCCTTAGATTAGTATGGGTGAGAGTGGCCAGATTGCCAACTCAACATGCCTACCTTTTTGGGGACTTGTCTGATCTAGGAGCTGGGAACTCAATCCATAATATGAAATTCACTCCTTTCCCAAAGAAGGGATAAGTAGAGAGATTGCTCCCTTAAGGGCTAATTCCGGGGCTTGAACATAATGGCCACAACTTCTCTTTGGAAGAGAAGGCTCAGTCATAGTAGGACTATGACTTATGTTCATTAGAGGGATTAGTGGTACTTAAGGAGACAGATGTAACTATAGGGGCATAACGGTTATTGGCCCAGCTGTACTTATGAGCGATCTGTGAAGGGTTGTCATACTGCTGATTGGTTAAGATGGACCCATAATATATCTGTGGTACGGAGAGTTCAGCTGTCGGTCTTTAGTAGAGTGCCTAGCAGTTAATGGATGGTGGATCCCTTGACTAAAGAGTTTAGTCAATTATTCACATACCATTGGAGCTTCGAGCTATAGGTCCATGAGATCCCCTTGGTAACTCAATGAATTCAGTTGAGGATCAGTTCTTGGTGTTGATTTGAAATGTTCAAATTGACAAGAGGTATTTTGATTATATATTATATGGTCGGTATGATGTATAAGATACATCTAGTGGAGGATTGATGTAAATGAGATTTACATTAAGTACCATGGAATAGAAAAAGAACTATGGTTTATATGTTTCATGAGATGAAATATTAAAACTTATAGGTTATAAATATAGTATGATAAGTTGGTTATCATTTATATTTATAATAATATTAATTATTGAATAATTAATTATTTTTCTTTAAAACCAAAGTAGTGGGTGGTTATTGGATTCATGGTAAACCGTGAGTTTAAAAGGAAAGTAGCTTTCCTATTTTATAAAAGGAGTTTTTACAAAAATTGAAAAATATTTGAGTTTTCTCTCCACGTAAAAGAAACTCACGGGTCGTCAAGTAAATATAGATTTGCTAAACGACGGCTGGGCGAGCTAAACGATCGTTCAGTATTTACTTAACGATCGCATAGTTTTGCTAGATGATCGTTTGTCTTAAGAAACGATCGTTGTAGTGTCTGTAGGCAACAGACCGAGCTAAACGATTGCTTAGCTTTATCTAAACGATTGGGCATCGACCTATACGAAAGGTCTTTGCCATCTCCCACTTGCCTAGTTGTGTACGCAATCGGTGTTTTCCTCCTTCATCTGCCTCATACCAAGTCCGAACAGAGCCCACCCTCTAGATTCTCACACCGAGAATACCAAGGTAGCCTTGTTGGTAGTGTCAGACTCAACTCGACACCGTCATGGTTTTCTGGAGGCCGTTTGTGGTGTTGTGGAAGTTGTTAGTGTTGTGGAGGAGTTAGTGATCGAGGCAATCGCTGAGGACGAGCACGGTGTTCGTTGCTGTGTTGCGGTCGTGTAGATCGAGCATTCGAGGTTGCTGTTGTTCGAATGTTCGTGCACAACAGATCGTGGAGATGCATCTTCAAATGTGTGTAGAGTTTGCTCTCTGTTCATTTAAGTTTATTCATGCTGTAATTTCTCTATATGAATTGTATAACCGTTTGTTTGAAGTCGACTATAAATGTATTGTTCATTCGTGATTGGGATTTGGAATTATCTTTCTTCCGCTTCTCATGGAAATCTCGCTTCTGATTTCCTTCACGTATAAGTTTCAAACTTGATAAATCCAAATCAGCTCTTTGTGGATCGACTCCGTACTTTCCTTGCTATATTTAGTGGATTAAGTCACTGAATTTAATTTGGGCGTGATACAATCTAGGCGTGGTTCACACCGTAACAAATTTTGGTGTCGTTGCTAGGGAGCCAATGAATTCTTGTGTTTTTAGGCTTCTAGTGCTTTCTTACTAATCAATTTTCTCTTTGGTGCATAACCTATACTCTCAAGGGCTCTAGACCGTTATATTTTGTAGAAATTTCCAAGAGGAGCAAAGAATCAGAAGAGAAAGGAGACAACATGCTATGCTTGAAAGAAACATCCATATTGAAGACACGTCAGGAGAAGAAAGTGTTCCTAAAAACTCACCAATCATGGCTGAACGTGAAAAGACACTTAGCAAGAGCCCCTATGCATTGCCTATCTAGAAACGACAGGTAATTTTGAACTCAAGTTTGGATTAATTCACTTACTCCCTTCATTTTTTGGTCTATAAGGTGAAGATCCGCACAATCACTTGAAGAAATTTATGTGGTGTGTAATGGCATGAGAACAAATAGGGTGACTCAAGAGCAAATTAATATGAGGGCATTCCTGTTCTCAATGAAGGATGATGCCAAGGAATGACTTTACATCCTACCACCTAGGAGCAATACATCCTAGGAGAAGTTGCATTGGCATTTTTTGGAAAAGTTATTCCCAACATCTCGAGCTACCAGCATTAGAAAGGAGATCTACAGTATTATACAATTCGATGAGGAGACACTCCACGAGTATTGGGAACAATTCAAGAAGACCCGTGCAAAGTTTCCCCACCATAAAATCTCAAACCAATTGTTGATCCAGTACATCTATGAGAGGCTGATGCAGACTGACAAGAGCAACCATTGATGCAGCTACAGGACGAGGCTTAGTAAACAAACCCCTACTGAGGCAATGAAACTGATGGCAGCCATGGCGACCAATTCTCAACAGTTTGGCACAAGGGACTCAGTCAGTGTTAAATCAGCTATTGAGGTTAGTAAACTTTGAAAATAGATATTTGACCTAGTTTTTGTCGTGAAACAGTTGGCAAAGACAGAAAATGGATAGCCTACTATTGTTTGCCAAATGTGTCATAGAGTGGGACACACAGCTGATGTTTGCCCAAGCACTCCGCAAAGGGCAATACCTGAGATAAATCTTATTGGAGGCTACAATTTAAATGGGCAAAATAGACGGAGAGACCTATTCAATCAGACATACAATCCTTGGTGGAGGGATCACCCGAACTTCAAATGGGGCGGACAGAACAAACAAGCTCAACCTAATCATGGAGCTTCATCTACCTCAGTTATGTCCTTGGAAAATATTGTGAAAAGTCTAGTTGATCACTCTTTTAAATTTCAATAGGACACAAAGAAGACCATTAATGCTTTGGGAACCCAAGTCTCTCAACTAGCCACTTCGATGAGGAAGTTGGAGAGGCAGTCTGGGAAACTCTCATCTCAGCCAGGACTTAAGCCCAGAAAGAATGTGAATGCAATAGCGCCCACTCGTCAAAGCTGTGAAAAAGCCAGAGGTGGAGGAACAATGAATCACTTCTTCAAATCATACAATCACACCACAAGAAAAGACAAGGGAAGTACCAATATCCTCTAACCCTCGGTTAGCTCTCAAAAAGAGCTATTATTCCTAGCTCAATTCGAACTTGTTAGTGGATTTTACGTGTTTATTTCTCTATTTTGTAGGTAACAAGCAACCAAGAGGTATAATCAAGGATTTGAAGTTGATTGAGGCTAATTTGAAGCAATTTGGAGTAGATTTGAGTATCCAGGCTTCAAGGGACATGAAATGACTAAAATACCCCTAGAATCAACGTCGCAAGGCCATTCAATGCTTAAGTCGAACGTTGTAAGACAGTAGCGTAGCGTTGCAATGCTTCTTTAGAGTATTGTGACGCTATGACATTTGATGGAGGGAGGAAAGGTGCGAGCGCGAGTGAGCATTGCAACGCTCAACCCTAGCGTTGCAACACTTCCCTGAGATTTTCTATAAATATCTCATTTTGCTAGGTCAAAAATCTATTGAATTGTATTGAGAGAGGCCCTAAAAACGCCGAAACTCTTCACAGAGGCCGAGGAGAGGCCTTGATTTCTCCTTTTCCCCTATGTTTTTAGTATCATAGGTTAGATTTACTTTTCTGGATTATGGATTTATATTGGATTGTATCCCATTGGTTTATCTATAATCAATGAGGTAATTTCTGATTAGTTCTGACTAAGTGTTGTTTGTAATTTAATGAGTTATATGTTCAATTTTGTGCTTCAATTAAGAATTATGTTTTTCTTTAATCTCGCATGATTTAGATTTGTTTTTGTGTATTGGACTGATGACCCTATCATGATTGCATATCCTTGATAGTTAAACTCAGGTTTACACGTATCCTTGTAATCATTCATGCTTTGAATTTACCCCTATACCATAGATTAGATGAGCACGCTTAAGTTATAGGTTGACCTTAAATCTTTGCATTGTACATTTAATCTAGATTTAAAGAATACTTTGATTATTTGAACATGGCTTTCCTAACACTTAATCAACACAGTTGAATCCTTGATCTTCATGCATGTGTTTCTAGTTCTTTATGGCCGCTAAGGACCCAATTGCATCTAGAAGCATGTAGGCTAGTTAGGGAATGGTCTTTCCAGCCTTAATTTCCAGCTTTAATCAACATATTCAATGGATTTGGAATATCAGAACCTGTCTCTACTACCAATTGAAGGAACTCTTATCGAAGAGAACCCATGAGCGGAAGCACGATCGATCCAAATTCATTGTGACAGAATTGCAAGCATTCACAAACTTACAAACTAGTTATGCATCTACTACCAAATTACGACATGCTTTAGAAAATAAATACAAAAGGAGTGAGAGACTTACCTTTGAAAAAATTTTCTTCTGACTTTCTCTCGCTCTCATGGAGTCTGGAACAGCAACCTTCCGTGTCTCTACGATCGTCTACCCAATCATCTGGTCAATCACGAACAAACTTCTCCACGAACAAGTAGCCTCTCAAACACCACCACTCAGTAACCTTGGTATTCTCGGAGTGAGAATCCAGGAGGTGTGGGCTCTGTTGGATTTGGTAAAGTTTTGGAGGAAACAACGATCAAATTTAACGACCAAGCAATTGGGAGAGTATAGTGTTTATCGTATAGACTTTGTGCTTGATCATGTAGTAAAATTTTAGCAGGTACATGATCGTTTAGGAAATCAGGTGTGATCGTTTAGTAAAAAGCTACACGATTGTTTAGAGAATGGCGCGTGTACACGATCGCTTAGACAAACACAAGATGGTTGTCGTATAGTCTCTCGTGAGCTAAACGATAGGCAATGTAATGAAGCAATTCTTTACAAACTGAAAACATTTTTCATTTTATCCTTTAGTTATGAAAACTTAATAAAGCCTCCCACTTTCACACACGATTAAAGGAGGAACCACCCACAATTATCTAATAATTGTTTTAATTATAAATAAATATAATAACTAACTTATCATATTATATTTATAACCTATAGTTTTAATATCCAATCATATACAACATTTAAACCATAGTTCTTTTCCTTTTACTTGATATAAATAATATTTACATCAAATTCCTCCAATTAATGTATCTCATACATCATGTCAACTATATCATATATAATTGAACCAGTTTAATCATATCATATATAATCAAACTCCCTCTTATCAATTTGAACACTTCAAACTGACCCAAAAACTGATTCTCAACTTGAATCCATTGAGCTACCAAGGGGACTTTATGGACCTATAGCTTGAAGCTCCAATGGTACGTGAATAGCTGACTAAACTCTTTAGTCACGAAATCTACCATCCGTTAACTGTCGGGTACTCCACTAAAGATCGACAGTTGCACTCTTCCCACTATAGATATATTTCTGTGTCCATCAGATATAACCAGTCAACAGTACTATAACCCTTCACAAATTTCGTAAATACAGTTGGGCCAATTTACCATGTTGCACCTGTAGTTACATCTAACTCTTTAAGCACCACTAATCCCTCTAATGAACAATACATCATAGTCTTACTATGAGTGGATACCTCTCGGGCCATGCAAAGGTGTGTGGCGTCACATCGTTCAAGCCCTGAAATCAGTCCTTAAGGGAGCAATCTATCTACTTACCCCTGCTTTGGGGAAGGAGTGAATTCTATCTTGTGTAGCTGAGTTCTCAGCTTCCCAATCAGGCGAATCCCCAAAGTGGTAGTTTTGAGTCGGCGATCTGGCCACTCGCACCCATGTAAATCAAAGGACTGCCCTCAAAGGCAGGAGTTCCCAACTCACTCAGGATTTAGGTCATGTTACCTATGGTCATCCTAGTGAAGTGAAATCTCTGTCATGAACGGTATTATATAACGAGACTATACAATTCGTGGTCTGGTCTTATACAAACTCCTTTGTATAGGACACCCCCGCTCGCATGTCTCTACATGAATGATCAGGATTAGACCATATATAGCACGTCACAACACTTGTAACAATCTACAAAGCGGGCCCTATCCGTAGTGTCACCAGGATAAGGTTTCCCTTCTATATCCATATACTATAGACCATTTTAGTTATCACTTAAGGCATGATCCACTTGTATGTCTCCACATACATCCTTAAGTTATAATGACAACCAGGGATCTTAGTTTATTGGTTTGTGGTAAATACAAATAAAACATCTCATATTTCATAGACAATAGTGAATAAAATATCTCATACTATTACATCATAAGCATTTGTTCATACAGGTGTTTACAAACTATGGGACCCTACAAGAGTTTAGGGCATCATCCCCAACAATACTAAGAAACTAATCATTTTGTGATCTGGTTTTATATAAACTCTTTATATAGGATGCCTCACACTTACACGTCTCCATATGAACAATATGGATCATATTGACTCTAACAATTACAACTCATGTAACAATTACAAAGTGTGTCGTATCGTAATATCACCAGGATAAGGCACCCAATCTTAACCATAAACTACAAACCTTTTAGGTCCTCACTTGAACACAATCCACTTGTATGTCTACCACATACTGTTCAAGTTTCATTAAACGACCTTGGATCTTAGTTTATTGGATTGAATCAATGTTATCTAAATGTCAAATAAAATATTTCTTATTTTAAATAAATAATTTGTACTAAGAAATTACAAACTACGAGATGAATTAGATTTAGGACACTAAATCTAACACATAGGTGACTTGACCTTAATCTTGAGTGAGTTCTGAACTCCTGCCTATGAAAGCGGTTCTTTTATTTGCATGGGTGAGAGTGGCTAGATTCGCCAACTCAATATGTCTACAATTTTGGTGATTTGTCTAAGTGGGGAACTGGGAACTCAACTACACCAAATGAAGTTCAATTCTTCTCTTTGTTTAGATGAATTGTTCCCTTAAGAGCTGGGAATTGATTTGTCTAGGTAGATGAATTGTTCCCTTAAGAGCTGATTTCGAGTTTTGAACAATGGGGGCACTCAACCTCTCACTTCCTATAGAGGGGTACAATTATAGTTAAACTATAACTAATTGTTCATTAGACAGACTTAGTTGTACTTAAAAAGTGAGATGTAACAATAGGGGTAAAATGGTAATTTTGACCCAATTGTACTTCCAAGTAATTTGTCAAGGGTCAACGTACTGTTCATTAGTTATATTAGTCAATGCACTATTGATTGGTTACATCTAACGGACACAAAATTATATCTAAAGTGCAAAGAGTGCAGCTGTCGATTTTTAGTGGAATGACTGACAATTAATGAATGTTGATTAATTTCATTAAATAGTTTAATCAATTAATCTCATAGCATTGGAGCTTCAATCTTTAGGTCCATAAGATCTTGTTGTTTGCTCAATAAGGTTAATTTGAATTAAATAAATTTTGGTTTATTTGAATTGTTCAAATTAATTAAAAGGAATTAATTGTATGAGATACAATTAATATAATGTATGTTGATACATTATATTATAAAGTATAATGTATCTGATACAATATCATATGGATTTTTAATGAGAGAATTAAATATTTGAATATATGAATACGATTCATATAAAAATCATAAGTTAAAACTAATATGAATATAATTCATCTTAATACTATAAGTTATATGAGAGAATTATAAATTATATGTTTTATTATATGTGATATAATAAACCATAGGTTATATATTATATAGGATATAATATATAGTTTAACTATATTGGTTAGTTAATGCAATTAAATTAAAATTGATTTTTAAATGTTGAATTCGAAATCGATAACTTCTAGGAGTTATTAATTAAATGGATTGGTGGAGGGAGTTATAACTCCCTTACTAATATTATATCATGTGTGGTGGTTTTTTGAAAGGGAGAAGGGAGTGATACGTTTTCTTTGGTTTTGTTGTAGAAGAGTTCTACATTCGTTCTCTTCCTCTTCATCTTTCTCCTTCCCTTTATGAAACACAATTTCTCTTAAAAAAAATTCATTCCCTTCACCAAAATTAACACAGAATCCCACTCAACTCTACTGAGATTCTCACCTTAAGAATAACAAGAAAAACTTCTTGTGGTAGTGTCCAAGAAGTTTTGTAATTTTGTGTTCGTGACAAAGAATAATTTCACCGATCGTGATCTCACCTTAGAGGATGCGAGAAGATTAGATCTTCAAGGGTATATACACTATGCATTTTTTTCCTCTTTGTAATTTATGTAGAAGCATGCTTAAGATCTATATGTTTATCTTATAGTTTCTGTATCCTTTATTTAATTCAGTTTATGTAAAACGAATTTCTAAGACACTAGCATTTGTATACTTCTGCTGTGGGAATTCAAATCCTTACATTTGGTATTAGCCATATCATCTTAGAATTTTGTTGAGTTTTTGTAGGATTTTGAGCACTTCAATGTGAATGTATGTTGGTTTTGCACATGGATGTTTCAAAAATCGGCATAGTTTACGGCTTTAATTCAATTCGATTTGTAGGGCCCAGTGTTTTCTTGGACATTTATTTTCTTGCAATCGAGTTTGTAAGTCCATGTCGCTCGTGGTGAAGTTTTTACCAAGAACCAGACTTCAATTCGGAAAATTTGGAGCAAGAACGGAGCAAAACAGATGAAGAATCGAAGCAGAAAACACTTTTGTGTCAGAGCATAACAGGTAGCGTTATTATGTTGCCCTTTACATTAGAACACAGAAGCCTGAGCGTCGTTACGCTGCCTCGAGAGTAAGGCTACATTGCAGCAAAATCTAGCCCAGCGTAACTACGCTCCCTAGAGCATCGTTACACTCTGAGTTCGATTCACGCACGCATCAGCTGCCAACAAATCATGGGTTCGAGCAGGTGGTGCGATTTTGGAAGCAATTTTTGTATTTTTTTTTTCGAATTAATTTGTAATATTATTAATTTAATTGTATTTTAATCAATTAAATTAAAATAATTATTACATTAATGTAATTAATTATTTAGGATGCTAATTTTTGGTCCATTATTGTTATTTATTATTTTATACATGTGACGTATGATTTAATTATTTGTATAGCATATTGTATACCATATAGATTAAAATCCCACCATAGGATAAATATAAATTCATGCATCATTTTTAATATAAGTGTGACATTATATGGTTACATGATTTAATTAAGCATGTTCATGCATCATATTTAATATAAATGTTATTATATGCATAGTAACACATTCATGCATCATATTTTAATATAAGAGTTATATTATATGATGTATAATATAAGTGTTATATTATGTGATGGATGCATTATTTATTTTCATTAGTTAATAATATAAGTGTTATGTGATGACGATGAAAATGCATGAAGCATGACATTACTTTAGAAAATATAAATTTTATATTTTAAGTATGTCATTAGATGCATGTTTAGGTTTCAAGTGTTTCATTAAGTTTTATAAGTGTTATAAATTTGATGAAACTAGAATTAAATTCTATAATCAAGAATTGCATGCAAACAAATGTTAAAATTAATTTTATATGGTTTAAAATTGATTTCACCTAGGCATATGTTAAAAAATATATTTTTAATGAGATAAGAAATAGACTTAATCTTTTATTTTCTTTTTAATAAGATTAAATGAATTAAGCAAAGATTAATTTATAACATAATTGTCAATAAGGGACCTTTGTCTAAGGAATGTTCTATTTAAGCTGGGGTATTTAAGCTGAAGGAAATAGAATACCCCTATCTACAAACCGACCTAGAAGGTAAATTAAACAATATGTTATAAGCATTCAATACATGATTAGGTTTATTCAAGTGTTTAATAAACAATAATCATCTATTGTTAAACTATTCAATATAAGAGTTATATTTAGTTAATTTAACAATTCACTTAGATAAATTTATTAGCTAGATTTAACTAAGTAATAAACCCTAGGATTTAAAATACTTAGCGAGAAGAAAAAGATGTATATGATATGTTAATTTTTCACTCATGTTCTCCCTTAAAGTTCACACTCATGTTTGGCCTTGAGGCGCCCTAGGAGCGTCCCCTTTGGATAGTGTTTGCATGGGTCAATATCAAGGTGAATGGAGAGACTATTTATAGTAAGTGAGAGAGGGATGTGATAGAGTGAACATGCATTTAAAAAAAATAAATTTTAAAAAATCATTAAGCACTCTAGTTACACTTAATTTGAGTCACAAGCATGCTAGACCACAAGGTAAAGTGTAAAGGGTTTTAGATGTACAACCTTTGTAGATTTCCTTCAATTTCTTGCTAATCTCCACGAATTTGATCTTCAAATATTCAGTAGACCACCGAAAGAATCTTCTCTACTATTCCCAGCCTTGGATTGAGTGGTGGAACTCTAAATTGAGAAGGAATTATGAGTGGATTGGAGAGGGTTTAAGAGAAAATTTTCAACAGAATTTTCTTTCTCAAAAAACAAATTGCATGCCTCCAAAATCTAATAATTCCTCTATTTATTAAGATTA
Organism: Benincasa hispida; assembly: GCF_009727055.1. Taxonomy (NCBI): domain Eukaryota; kingdom Viridiplantae; phylum Streptophyta; class Magnoliopsida; order Cucurbitales; family Cucurbitaceae; genus Benincasa; species Benincasa hispida. The sequence goes on along the minus strand of NC_052351.1, from coordinate 70,056,678 downwards.
CAAATGCAAGAATTAAGTAATTCAGCATTTTGACACTTCAAAATGCATTATCTTAATGGGCTAGGTGTTAAATTATGGATTAATCCACTCAAATTTCAATTTTTGGGATAAATCCACTTTGATAATTTAAAACCCTTTTAAAATTCTAATTTTTCATTTTATCAAATTAAACAAAAACTAAATTAAATCTAATTTAAATTCAATTTCTAAAAATTGAATTTCTTCTTTTAAAAATGAAATTAATTTAATTAATTAATTAAACAAATTTAATTAATTAAATAATAATAATTTAATATCAAATATTAAATTAATAAAACACATAATTTGAACATGAATCTTATTTATGTAATTAATATTTAAATATTTTTCTCTCTCCAAATACGTTTAATTTCAATAAATTTAAACGTTAATTATATTGAATATAATTATCCAAAGCCTAAAATTAAATTTGAACATTTCAAAGCCAAACCCTAAAAATTGAATTTGAACATTTCAAATTCATTCAATATTTTAATCCAATTATTAATCTTTTACGAGCTAGTAGAGGAATCTTATGAACCTACAGATCATGAGCTCCAACGATTTGAGATTAATCAGTTAAACTCAACCCGAATTAATCAATTTTTGTTAACTACTAAGACATACCACTATAGCTCGATAGTTGCATTCTCCTCACTGTAGATATATTTTTTCTCCACTTGATTTAACTATGATTTGTTAGTCGATCCTTCATAGGTCGTTCGTATTTACAGCTGGGTCAAAATTACCATTTTACCCTAGTAAATACATCTTGCTCCTTAAGTCACCACTGATCCTCTATTGAACAATTGGTTTATAGTCCAACTAATAAACCATGTCCCTCTCTATCATGAGAGGGCGGCCCCCTTTGTTCAAGACCAGGAATCAGTACTTAAGAGAACAACCTATCTGCTAACCCTAAATTAGGTATGAGTGAATTTCATCTTGCAGGACTATGTTCCCAGCTATTTATCTAGTTTTATCCCCAAAATGGGAGGCTTATTGAGTAATGTTGTTGAACTACTCTTACCTATGCAGATCAAAGGATAATCTTGAATAAACAGAAGTTCATAGTTAGCTTAGAATTAAGATCAAGCTACCCTAGGTCATCGTATTGAAATAGTCAGTTTTAACAGTAAATATTCGTTATAAAGAAAAGTGACTATTTCGTGGTCCGATCTTATGCAAACGTCTTTTGCATCGGATGCCTCCACTCGCATATTTCCACATGAACGATTTCGAGATCACATCATTTGTATCAGTACACAAAGTGGACTGCATCCATAGTATTCCCAGGATGAGGTACTCAATCTCATCCATATACGTATAGACCTTTTAGGCTATATACTATAACTTGATCCTCTTTTATGTCTTTACATAAAGTTAAAGTAGTCATACAATAGCCTGGTTCGTTCATTGGATTTTATAATAGAGTGCAGTTTCAATCATACTTTTATTGAAAAATAGAATATTTTATATATTACGAACTACAAGTTTTATGACATTCCCAATAGGATGTATGTCAATATGTCCTACGATCTCCTTCATTGTTTTGCATCTTGAGATCTTCTTGCACGGCCTCGAGATGCCCTGGGAGCGTTCCCATTCTGATGGTTTTTGCATTAGGTCAATTTCAGAGCGAACTCCAAAAATGGATAGGATCACTTAGTTTTTTCCCCAATCGATTTTTCCCTTCAGTTGGCTCATAGGGGCAGAACTCTTTTGTCTAAAATGAAGGGTCACACTTACAAGAAATTTTTAAACAAGTTAATGATTTCTTGACCAAATCATTGGTGAGTAATTATTATAGGAATAAAAGTTATTCTGGTGCAATGATTAGTAGATGACGTCTCAGTTCAGTGAAAAGGTAATTGTCCACCCTTCGATGGCTTTTATCCTAGATCACTAAACCATCATTCCAAAATTAGATGTAAAATGGGGTTCATTAAAAAAATTTTAAACTTGATTGGATTTACTAGAGTTATGCTAAAATCTAATATAGATCATTTGTTTTATTTCAGCAATATGTCAAGCACTATTCTTTCAGTGTTAGCCTCTATAAATTTGACCAAAACTAATTATACAACATGGAAAATTTTACTTGAAACTATTTTCGTGGTTGACGACCTTAATTTCAACTTGACTGAGCAATCTTTTTCAGTCTCAACCCCTGATGCAACATGAGATGTTCGTGATGCATATGAAAGGTGGACAAAGGCGAATGATAAGGCCGAAGTTTACATTTTGGAAAGCATACCTGATATCATGTCCAAAAGTTTTGAGAGCATGGTCATTACACTTCAGATCTTGCAATCAATGTAAGAATAGTTTGAGAGAGAATCCTCACAATTCAAGCAGAATGAGGTTGATTTTGAATGAAACTAGTAATGTCAACTCCCTAAATGAACTTCGGTTCAATTTTAATGTCAAGGGACTAATAAGGGAGACAGATGTTGCCAACTCTAATGAAGTTTATCAAAGTGGTTTGACCTCTGAGATAAAACTTAGAGTTTGTGATAAGGGATTTGAAGTTGATCCCACTACTCTCCATAAAAAGAAGAAATCCAATTATAGTAAATCTGATTTGCTTGTATTGAAGATGTGTTTAGTAGAGAATGATGATTCTGCCTGGATAATTTTTTTTTGAGCCACTAACCACATCTGTTCTTCCTCTTAAGAATTTAATTCCTGGAGACAATTGGAAGCTAGAGAGATTGACTCTTCAAGTTGGTATTGAAGAGGTCATTTTAGTTGGTGTCATGGGCAAACTCCAGTTAATTTTGAACAAGAAACAATATATATAATTGGATGAGGTATATATTATTCCTAATATCAAGAGGAATTTAATTTATGTTTCTTGTTTGATTGAGCAAATGTATTCTCTTTCCTTTGCTGAATATTAAAGTGTTTATTTTTAAGAATGGAATGGGGATAGGGTTTGCTTCAATGGAAGGTAACTTGTATGTATGAAGGTCGTTAGTTACAAAGACTTTTCTAAATACTAAAATGTTTAGAATGGCAACAACAACTAAGAGCCGAAAAATTTCTCCTAAATAAAACGCCCATCTTTGGCATCTGAGGTTAGGTCACATTAATCTCAATAGGATTGAAATATTTGTTAAAATTTGACTTCTAAATGGTTTAGAAGAAACCTCTTAACTTATATGTGAATCATGCCTTGAAGGCAAAATAACAAAACAACCTTTTATTGGAAAAGGTTATAGAGCCAAAGATACCTTAGAGCTTATACATTCAAATCTTTGCGGTCCAATGAATGTAAAAGCAAGAGTATGAATATTTCATCTCTTTCATAGATGATTATTTAAGATACAGATCTTTACCTAATGCAACATAAGTCTGAAGCTCTTGAAAAGTTTAAAGAGCATAAGACAGAGGTTGAAAACTTGTTAGTTAAAAAGATAAAACACTTCGATCTGACCGTGGTGGAGAGTATATGGACTTAAGTTTCAATAACTATATGATAGAACATGGAATAATGTCCCACTTTCAGCCCCCGATACACCTCAGCTTCCTGAATCATTTTGGGGATATGCAGTGGAGACTGTTGTTTATATCTTGAACAATGTTACCTCAAGGAGTGTTTCTGAAAACACCTTTTGAGCTTTGGAGAGGTCATAAAGATAGGTTTATCTCACTTCAAGATTTGGGGATGTCTGACACATGTGCTAATGACAAATACCAAGAAGTTGAAACCTCGTTCGAAATTATGCCTATTTCTAGGCTACCCCAAGGATACGAGAGGTGAGACTTCTTTGATCCTAATGAGAATAAAGTGTTTATATCAACAAATGCTACCTTTTTGGAAGAAAGTCACATGAGGGACTACAAACCACGAAGCAAAATAGTATTAAGTGAAATTTCTAATGAAACTACTAAGACGTCAACAAGGCATGTTGAAAACGCTAGTACATCAACAAGGGTTATTGTTGTCGATTCATCTAGTCAAGCACATCCATCTTGTTGGGGTTGATTCCCTAAATCTCATAGGGTCCTGTAGTTTGTAAACACGTGTATGAAAAAACATTTGTGATGTAATAATATGAGATATTTTCTTCACTATTGCCTATGAAATATGAGATATTTTAGTTGCATTAACCACAAACCAATAAACTAAGATCCCCGTTATCATTGTAACTTAAGCATTTATATGGAGAAATACAAGTGGATCATGCCTTAAGTGATAATCTAATTGGTCTGTAGTATGTGGATAAAGGAGGGAAACCTTATCCTGGTGACACTACGGATACGGCCTACTTTGTAGATGTTACAAGTGTTGTAAAGTGCTATAGATGGTCTGATCCTAATCATTCATGTGGAGATATACGAATGGGGGTATCCTATACAAAGGAGTTTGTATAAGACCGAACCACGAAATTTTTAGTCCCGTTATGTAACACCATTCATGACAGAGACTTTCATTTCACTAGGATGACCATAGGTAACATGACCTTAATCCTGAGTGAGTTAGGAACTCCTGCCTATGAGAGCGGTCCTTTAATTTGCATAGGTGCAAGTGGCCAGATCGCTGACTCAAACCTATCACTTTAGAGATTCGTCTAATTGGGGAGCTAGGAACTCATCTACACAAGACGGAATTCACTCTTTCCCTGAAGCAGGGGTAAGTAGATAGATTTCTCCCTTAAGGGTTAATTCTGGAGCTTGAATAATGTGCGCCACACACTTTCTCATGGCCCAAGAAGTGTTCACTCATAGTAGGACTATGATATATTGTTCATTAGAGGATTTAGTGGTACTTAAGGAATTAGATATAACTACAGGGGCAAAACGGTAAATTGGCCCAGCTGTACTTACGAGCCATTTATGAAGGGTCATCATATTGTTGCTTGGTTATATCCAATGGACACGTTAATATATCTGTAGTGCGATGAGTGTAGTTGTCGGTCTTTAGTGTAATGTTCGGCAGTTAACGGATGGTGGATATCATGATTGAAGAGTTTAGTTAGCTATTCACCCATTGGAGCTTCAAGCTTTAGGTACATAGGGTCCCCTTTGTAGCTCAATGGATTCAAGTTGAGAATTAGTTTTTGGGTTAGTTTGAAGTGTTCAAATTAACAAGCGTGAATTTGATTATATATGATATAATTAAATTGATTCAATTATATGTGATATAATTGATTTGATGTATTAGATAGATTGATTGGAGGAATTAATATAAATATGATTTATATTAAATGTCACAAAGGAGAATAGAACTATGGTTTAAATATTACATATGATGTGATATTAAAAATATAGGTTATAAATATAATATGATAAATTAGTTATTATATTTATTTATAATAACAATTATAAGATAATTGTTTGGTTGGTTATTCTTTTCTCCATTAACCAATTGCAAGTGGGAAGTTTCTTTCAGTTTTAATAACTGAAGAATAAAATTGAAAATTATTTTCATTTTTTTGATATTTGGGACGCATACTCATTCGATCGAGAGGAAAGAAAAGCTATATGATAGCTAGCCCCTTGAGAGAGTGAACGACGATCGAGTATACCAAACGATTGCTCCTCGTTACTAGACGATCAAGTACCCAGTCTATATGATTGACTTTAGCCTTTCTCCCACTTACTCGATCGTATACTTCCTCCTTCCCTCTACCAAATTCACACAGAGCCCATGATAACGGGCAGAAATGCTCGTTATTACAACACTAAGATATAAAACAATGTGGGAATGCGACGGTAAAAACATGCACAATCGTGTCCAAAGGCATTAAGTTGAGAACATTGCGATCCCATGCGCCCACCGCATTAAAGCAGCTAATTTACTTATTTTGTGCAGGAAAATGCGTTGGCGCAAAGTAGAACTGCTATCCAAGGAATTCAGCGCCTGAGCGCATTAAAAGATTGCGACCGCAAAGCTATGCGATCGTATACGCTCGCGAAGATCTGCTCAAGAAGGTGGACGCATAAAGACAGCGCATCAAGGTGAAAGCTTAATAAATCATGATGGGATAGAAAGTTGATGACGGTCGAATCTGAATTTAGTTGAAAAGTCCTTAACGACACACTGTAGCAAGTACATTCAACTTTTCGGTGACCATTAATCGGTGCACCAGACAGATATTTAATGACCTCCCATCATTGCAATCATTTGAGAGAAAAGCTCTTCACCCTGAAGCTCTATAAATACCGAAGGCCACCTTCGTTAAAAGAGTTTCGGTTCCAATTCAAAATTTTGGGAGTTCTCATTCACCATATACTTAAAAGATAGATCATAGATAGTCGTTAGTTTGTAATTCATATACTTAGAAGGCGGAGGCGAGCGAAGAGAGAAGACGCCGAAAGATCACTCCTGGTTAGCTCGAGAGACTGTCGAGAAGCGCTGAAATGAAGAGAGGGCTGACTCTTGTGAAAGAAAGAACATTCTTTTGAGCAAAGTAGAGTAAAAGACATTGTAAAAGCCTCGGGAAGCAAGACATTGCTACCAGGCTCCCTATCCCTACTTCCATTATCATTTTGTATTCTGATTTTATTTATAAAATGGAATCTGCATCTCTACATCTGTTCAATCTCTTTACAATGCGCATGAGTAACTAAACTTCCGAATGGGTTGAGAAGCACTTATCTAGCATGACCTAAGATCTTCATTTTATGCGATCATCTTTTCTTATGTATGCGTCCATCACCCTTTAGAGATACTTGAGAAAGTAGTCTGAAGAAAGAACCTAGACTTGAGAGAGTTAGGTTAGAATCTAGGCTTGAGAAAGTCATATTATTACCGCATAAGCAAGAGATAGAAACTTAGAGATAAGTTCTATTTGCTATCATGCCTCACATGCACCCTAGAAATAGGATATGATAGTATGTGGTCGCCTTTGTATGTATGTGTCATTCATCGTCGCATAGACAAGAATAGAGGCTTAGACATAAGTCCTATAGACATTATCGTATACATCGCATGCATCCTAAAATTAGGAACTATAGCATTGCATTGAGAGATGACATGTTGTTGTATGTGTGTAGCATGATTACATAACGTGAACGCAATCTTAGGAAGTATTAGCTAAATCTCTTCTCAACTCGTTCCCCGCATACTCATTATAACTTTTTCTGTTATTAACTTTTTTCTCAATTCTGCCGCATAGGATTTATACTTTAAACAAACATACCAACCAACTTCTTGTTTTGTTTGTCACCGCAAAGGAATCAAAACTTACCATCACATATTGTCTCAATTAGTCCCTGTGTTCAACCCTGGGCTTACCAGGCAACCTAGTAGGATTTATACTTGGATTTTACTAGGAAAACTTGCATGTGCAATGCATACACCACCATCGCAATATACACCATTATTACATCATATTCACAACGCATCTGCCCACACCTCCTGGATTCTCACACTGAGAATATCAAGGCAATCGAGTGGTAGTGTCGACTGTTTCTGTTCGAGGGTCGAGGATAGAGTCTTACTCGATTGGGTTCGAGGATTAGACTGTTCATGAATTGCACTAGCCATTCATTGTGTTCGTGCTTGTGAACGAGTTTGTTGGGCACGTGACTAGTGTAGATTGAGGGAATACGTGAAGAACATTTCTTCAAAGGTATGTCACTCGATCCTAGTTGGTTTCAATTTGAAAGCATGCTATAATTTACTAGATAATGCATAACTGTGGTTGAATGTTTGTAACTGCTTTATTCTGTCATAGTGGGTTTGGAACGATCTTGCTTCTGCTCAATGGTTCTCTTGAATAGAGTGCCTTCAATTAGTATCATAGCCATGTATTGAATTGCATTTACATTTTTGGTGGGTTTTAAGCATGTCTACATTATGTTTAAATGTTAAATATATTTGTGGATGTAAGTTAATGGATGTTTCTGGGATGATTGCCTCTTTTTATTGGTTTCTATTACATTTCAAAGTTAATTTGTAAGGGCCCCTGTGTTTTTGGGCATATTAACTTACTATCGAGTCTATATTTAAAGTGTTTGAGTTGGTAAGAGTCACTCGTGATGAAGCTTCACGGCATGGAGATGCAGTTTACTTCGAGGAAGAAGAAGACCAAGAGTTGGTCAGATCATGTAGCCCAGGCTAAACAATCGTTTGATTTGGCTAAACGATCCAGTAGAAAAGTTTTAACTCGATCGTGTAGCATTTACTAAACAATCTTGTGGCAGATGCTCAACAAATGAGTGAAGTGTTTACTCGATCGGTTTGCGTTGGCTACTCAATCATGTAAATGATGGGGGTAAACGATTGCAGAGTATGGGATACTCGATGCATGGTAGGCGCGTGCACTAAACAATCGAGTAGGCCAGCATGCTTCATCGCATAGTCCTCAATCACTCGGTAAGTGTTACTGGATGCTTGCTCCTCGATCGTTTAGACAATCATGCTTCATCACATAGTTGTCATCTACTCGATCGTTTAGACAAGTGTTATACTCAGTGCGTTGCACGATCGAGTGGCCTTCATGCTTCATCACATAGTCAAAGGCATTCGATCCATGCTACATAATCGTGGCCACTCGACTAACGTTACTCAATGATCATAAGGAAAAGCTACACGATTAGGGAGCAAGGCTTCGCCCAGGCGTTTCAAGACCCGGTTCCCCTGTTTGAATCGGTTGATTTGATGGTTTATGTAATAGATAGATTTAATTTTTGATTTTTAAGGCTAATCATCCCGATCAATTAATTTTGATGAATGTACATGAGATGTGTGTTTAAATTATATGTCATATAGTTTTGATCCCACCATAGGTTATGCATTTTTTCATGCATCATCTTTATAGTATAAGAGTTATAATATAGGAGCTTGCATGATTAAATTATTTTAAAGCATGCTCATGCATCATATAATATAAGAGTTATATATATGTATGCATTAAGCATATCCATGCATCATCTTTATATTATAAGTGTTATAGTATAAGGGTGTATGAAAGCATGTATGCTTGGTTCATTACAATTTATATAAGAGTTATATATAATAATAAATGAACATTGCATGAGGCATAACACATAGGTTAAATTTATAAGAGTTATAAATACCTAGTCTAGCTTAGCAATGTGGATGGTTTTAGTTGTTTCCTTTTATAAGAGTTATAATGGAAATTAGAACTAAAATCAATAAGAAAGACATGCATGCAAACTTAGGCTTGAATCATGTTTTAAAAGAGTTTTAAAATTTGATTGAGATAGACCTAAAATCACGGTTCTAATAAGATTAGAAACCTAAGTTTAATCTTTTAATCAGTTTAATAGGATTAAATTGACTAATAAAAGATTAAATATGTACCAAATCTATCTATATGGGACCTTTTGTCTAAGGCGAGTTCTGTCTAGGCTGGGGTATTTAAACTGACAGAAACGGAACACCCCTACTTGGAAACCTACCTGGAAAGGTGAATTAGAAAGATTTGTTGCATGCATGCAATTGATGATAGTCAGTTAAAGTGTTTAATGGGACTTTATTTGAACTTGTTTAATTATCAAAAGCAAGAGTTGTTTTTGAGCAAATTAAACTCACACTTGGATAAAATCAGTAGTCAGATTGTCTAAGTTAATGAATCTCTAGGTAAAACATTCAGTGGGAGGTACTTGGGGTATATGATACTTCACTCAAACCTCTTCACGTTTCTCCCTAATGTTCACACCGTAAGATTTATCCTCGGCCTCGAGGCACCCTGGGAGTGTCCCCTTAAAGGATGATGTTTGGGTATGTCAATACCAAGGTGAATGGAGAGAATGTTCATAGTAAGTGAGAGTGGGATGTGTGACAACATATCTCACGGTCTCTCTCATTAGGNATGTCAATACCAAGGTGAATGGAGAGAATGTTCATAGTAAGTGAGAGTGGGATGTGTGACAACATATCTCACGGTCTCTCTCATTAGGTTGGATAACGTTTTGTGCATCACTTCGAGGCACCCTGGAAGTGTCGCCCTAAAGGATGGCAGTTTTGCACGCTCTTTATCTAATCTCTTGTATAGGATAAGGTTGCTTTAGTCTCTTGTCTTAATCTGCTTTTTTCCTATAGTAGGCACATTACGGTAGGACTCTAGGGCCTAAAATGAGGGGTTACACTTACGGGAAATTGTTAAAGGTTAACATATTCTGGACCCAAAAATGGTGACTGTTAGTTACAGTTACAATAGTTGTTTCTATCTAATGGTTGAGAATGTCTCATCCCAGTGACGGGGCACCTAATCACCCCACCGGTGACTTTTGTCCTGCCTCGCTGGGGCATCATTGCAAAATAGATTTCATTCACTTAGAGTCCATTAGAACTATATTGCTCAAACCTAAAATTGGTATTAAAAGTGGTAGTGCAAATAAACTTATTAAGTTTGTTCATGTTTTTTAGCAACTTTTAAAATGGCAACAGCCACGTTAGCTCTATTATCCGCCGAAAAACTGGCTGAAAAAAACTACGCTAGTTGGAAAAACATGATTAGTATCATACCAATCATTGATGATCTCATGTTCGTCCTTACGGAGGAGTGTCCTTCTATTCCAACTCAAACTACTGCCCAAACTGTTCGAGATGCATATGAGAAATGGACACGTGCGAACGAGAAGGCCCAAGCTTACATCTTGGCCAGTCTGAATGACATCTTGGCCAAGAAGCATGAGCTTATGGTCTCTGCGTGTGAGATCATAGAGTCCCTGAGAGGAATGTTCAGAAAACCATCTGGGCAGCTCAAGCACAAAGCTCTCAAGTGAATCTTCAACTTCAAAATGGAGAAGGGTACATCTGTTCGAGAACACGTTCTGAACATGATGGTCCACTTTAATGTGGCGGAGATGAATCGAGCTTGCATCGATGAGGGTAGCGAAGTTAGCATTATTCTGTAAACACTGCCAGAACCCTTCCTATACTTTGTCAGTAATGCTGTGCTGAACAAAGTTGATTAGTCCCTTACAACTCTCCTCAACGAGTTGTAGACATTCCAATCCTTGCTCAAAAGCAAGGAGAAGAAGATTGATGAGGTAGTTGCTTCATCATCTAAGAAGTTCCATCGGGGTTCGACCTCAGGAACTAAGTCTGCACCTTCTACTTCTAAGACTAATAAGTGGAAGAAGAAGAATAGCAGTAAGGGGAAAGGGAAGGCACGGGCTAACCCACAACCTGTCGCACAGCAGGGTAGGCGACCAGCACCGATTGAAAAAGAAAAATGTTTCCATTGCAACCATGATGGGTAGTGGAAGCGGAACTGTCCTCGCTAGTTAAAGGAGAAGAAGATGGTTAAGGCCAAGGCCAAACAAGGTAAATGTGATTTACTGGTTTTGGAAACCTGTTTAGTGGAGAATATTGATTCTGCCTGGATTCTAGACTCTAGGGCCACTAATCATGTTTGTTCTTCTTTTTAGGGGATTAGATCCTGGCGGCAGCTTAAGGCTGGTGAGATGACGATACGAGTAGGCACAGGCACGTTGTCTCAGCTGTGGCAGTGGGAGGCCTCCAGTTGACTTTACAAAATAGGTTTATCATTTTGAATGATGTATATGTAGTTCCCGAGTAAAAGAGGAACTTAATTTTTGTAAAGTGCTTGATTGAATGTAAATATACTTTCAACTTTTCAGTGAATAAAGTGTTTATTCTAAAAGATGGTGTTGAGATATGTTCAGTTAAACTGGAAAACAATTTGTATGTGCTAAGGTCGTTAGCAACAAATTCCCTCCATAACGTAGAGATGTTTAAAACTGTCGTAACTCAAAATAAATTACTCAAGGTTTCTTCTAAGGAAAATGTCCAATTTTGGCACCTTCGATTCACATCAATCTCAATAGGATTGAGAGATTGGTGAATAATGGACTTCTAAGCGAGTTAAAGGAAAATTCTTTACCTGTGTGCGAGTCATGCCTTGAAGGCAAGATGACTAAAAGACCTTTTACTGGAAAAAGTTATCGAGTCAAAGAGCCTCTAGATTTAGTACATTTAGACCTTTGTAGTCTGATGAATGTGAGAGCCAGGGGAGGCTACGAGTACTTCATCACTTTTATTGATGATTATTCGAGGTATGGGTATGTTTATTTGATGCAACGTACCTAAAAATCCTTTGAAAAATCCAAAGAGTTCAAGGCTGAAGTTGAAAACGCATTAGATAAACGAATTAAAATATTTCGATCAGATCGGGGTGGAGAGTTTGTGGATTCTATGTTCCAGAATTATATGCTAGAACATGGAATTGTTTTCCAACTCTCATCATCGGGTACACCTCAGTAGAATAATGTAGCAGAGACGAGAAACAGAACCTTGTTGGACATGGTTCGATCGATGATGAGTTACGCTTCCTTACCAGACTCATTTTGGGGTTTTGCAATAAAGACTGCAGCTTATATCCTCAATTGTGTTCCCTTCAAGAGTGTTTCTAGAACACCTTTGGACTTGTGGAACGGGCGTAAAGCTAGTTTGCGTCACTTTCACATCTGAGGTTGCCCAACACATGTGCTTGAGGCTAATCCTAAGAAACTGGAACCACATTCGAGGCTGTGCCTTTTTGTAGGCAACCCAAAAGGGACACGAGGGGTTTACTTTTATGATCCTAAGGAAAAAAAAGTGTTTGTGTTGACAAATGCTACCTTCCTTGAGGAGGATCATATAAGGGAGCATAGTCCACATAGTAAAATCGTGTTGCGTGAGCTTTCCAACGAAACTACTGAAACTTCAATAAGAGTTGTTGAAGGTTCTGCTACATCAATAAGAGTTGTTGATGGAAGTTCATCTAGGTCCAATCCACCCCAATATTTGATCCTTACAGTTACTAGATACACGGACTTTAATTTTCAGACTGATAAGAATTCTTGGAAATCCACTTCAGGATTGGTGTTCACTCTTAACGGAGGGGTTGTAGTATAGCAAAGCACTACGCAGGGGTGCATCGCTGACTCCACCATGGAGGCCGAGTATGTAGTGGATTGTGAAGCTGCTAAGGAGGCCGTTTTGCTCAGGAAATTCCTGATTGATCTGGAGGTTGTTTCAGACATGTCTAGGCCCATCACCCTTTATTGTGATAATAGCAGTGTTATAGCGAATTCTAGGGAGCCTAGGAGTCACAAGTGCAACAAGCATATAGAGTTGAAATACCATCTCATCTGCGAGATTATGCATTGAGGGGACGTGATAGTCACGAAGATAGTTTCAGAGCACAACGTTGTTGATTCGTTTATGAAGGCTATCACGGCTACAGTTTTTTAGGGTCACCTACAGAGCATGGGTCTATAGGACCATCGGCAGTTGGACTAGGGAAACTGAGAGATTTTGTACTAGTTCATAGTGCCCTCGTTTATTGTTTTGTACTTTTATTTATCTTGTACACCCACTAGCTTTAGGACAAGTGGGAGATTGTTGGGGTTGATGCCCTAAATCTCATAAGGTCTTATAGTTTGTAAACACGTGTATGAACAAACATTTTTTTATGTAATAATATGAGATATTTTCTTCACTATTATCTATGAAATTGAAATACTTTAGTTGTATTAACCACAAACCAATAAACTAAGATCCCTGGTTATCAATGTAACTTAAGCATGTATATGGAGACATACAAGTGGATCATGCCTTAAGTGATAACCTAAATGGTCTGTAGTATATAGATAAAGGAGGGAAACCTTATACTGGTGATACTACGAATACGGCCCACTTTGTAGATGTTACAAGTGTTGTAAAGTGCTACAAATGGTCTAATCCTGATCATTCATGTGGAGACATGTGAGCGGGGGTATCCTATACAAAGGAGTTTGTATAAGATCGAACCACGAAATGTTTAATCTCATTATATAACGCCGTTCATAATTGAGACTTTCATTTCATTAGGATAACCATAGGTAACATGACCTTAATCCTGAGTGAGTTGGGAACTTCTACCTATGAAGGCGGTCTTTTGATTTTCATGGGTGCAAGTGGCCAGATCGCTGACTCAAACCTACCACTTTGAGGATTCGTCAGATTGGGGAGCTGGGAACTCAGCTACACAAGAAGAAATTCACTTCTTTCTCGAAGTAGGGGTAAGTAGATAGATTACTCCCTTAAGGGTTGATTCCGGGGCTTGAACAATGTGGTACCACACACTTTCTCATGGCCCGAGAAATGTTCACTCATAGTAGGACTATGATGTATTGTCCATTAGAGGATTCAGTGATACTTAAGGAGTTAATGTAACTACAAGGGCAATATGGTAAATTGGTCCAATTGTACTTACGAGCGATTTGTGAAGATCATTGTACTGTTGATGGGTTATATCCAATGGACAAATTAATTTATCTGTAGTGCGATGAGTGCAGCTATCGGTCGTTAGTGGAATGCCCAAAAGTTAACGGATGGTGGATATCATGATTAAAGAGTTTAGTCAGTTATTCACGTACCGTTGGAGCTTCAAGCTACAGGTCCATAAGGTGCCCTTGGTAGCTCAATGGATTCAAGTTGAGAATTAGTTTTTGGGTTAGTTTGAAGTATTCAAATTAACAAGAGCGAATTTGATTATATATGATATAATTAAATTGATTCAATTATATATGATATAATTGATTTGATATATTAGATACATTGATTGGAGGAATAATATAAATATGATTTATAGTAAATGTCACAAAGAAGAATAGAACTATGGTTTAAATATTACATATGATGTAATATTAAAACTATAGGTTATAAATATAATATGATAAATTAGTTATTATATTTATTTATAATAAAACAATTATAAGATAATTGTTTGGTTGGTTATTCTTTTCTCCATTAACTGATTGCAAATGGGAAGTTTCTTTCAGTTTTAATAACTGAAGAATAAAAATGAAAATTGTTTTCATTTTTTTTATAATTGGGATCGCATACTCATCCGATCGAAAGGAAAGAAAAGCTATACGATAGCTAGCCCTTTGAGAGAGTGAACGATGAGTGAATATACTAGACGATTGCTCCTCGTTACTGACAATCGAGTACCCAGTCTATATGATTGACTTGCCTTTCTCCCACTTATTCGATCATTTAACTCGATCATATACTTCCTCCTTCCCTCTACCAAATTGACACAGAGCCCACACTTCCTGGATTCTCACACTGAGAATACCAAGGCAACCAAGTGGTAGTGTCGAGTGTTTTTATTCGAGGGTCGAGGATCGAGTCTTACTTGATTGGGTTCGAGGATCAGACATCTCGTGAATTGCACTAGTCGTTCGTTGCGTTCGTGCTTGTGAGTGAGTTTGTTGGGTGTGTGACTAGTGTAAATCGAGGGAATACACGAAAAATAGTTCTTCAAAGGTATGTCACTCGATCCTAATTGGTTTCAATTTGAAAGCATGTTGTAATTTACTTGATAATATATAATTGTGGTTGAATGTTTGTAAATGCTTTATTCTTTCATAATGGGTTTGGAAAGATCTTGTCTCCACTCAATGGTTCTCTTGAATAAGAGTTCCTTCACATATCAAGAGTTGAGATTGCCTCAACATAGTGAGAGGGTTATGAACCCACCTATTCGCTACATGGATTTAACAAAAGCCCAAGAAATCATATCTGATGATGGGGTTAAGGATCCTTTATCTTACAAGCAAGCAATGGAAGATGTTGATAAGGATGAATGGATTAAAGTCATGAATCAAGAAATTGAGTCTATGTACTTCATTTCTATCTGGAAACTTGTAAATCAACCTAAATAATGTTATCAAGATAAGATACCCAATCTTATCCATATACTATAGACCTTTTAGATTATTCCTTTAATACGATCCACTTGTATGTCGACCATATATTGTTCAAGTTACATTGAATAACCTTAGATTTTAGTTTATTGGAGTTAAGTTATGCATGAAAATAGATAACACTTTATTTATTCAATAATTTGTTTACAATTTACAGACTACGAGATTTAGGAAAAAATTCCTAACACCATCCATTTTGGGATTTAACTCTTCAATGCCCGACTCAGTTCTTTCAGTGCGTAGGTCTAGTCCCTGGGGAATTTCATATTCCTTACTTGGGTTTTCTCATTCAAGTGAAGACCTCCAAGCCATTCATATGGTGGATCCCAATCTAGTTCTCCTTTCATCGAGTCTAGATACTTGAGCCTAGCCTTGGTAGATTCTGGTCAACTACTGTTTACATTCGTCATTTGAAAAGTACTTGAAAATTTCTCTAATTTCCTTTTAATTGAAGTAGTTTATGCTTGATATTGTTAGATTCGATGCCATTTGCTAGTGTTTTTTAGGATTTTGAGCAAAAGAACGAGAATTGGAGTTCAATAGAGTGAAAATGAACTCATTTTGTCCAATAAAATCGAGATAGAGCTCAATGTCTTAAGTAGGGAAGAAAACAAAGTCATTTTGCCCAAAAAGGGGACATTGTGGTACTCCACAACACTATGCGAGGGACCCTAACCCAAAAGGGGGATTTAGGGTCATGCGATCTGAAGGAAATCATGCATGGGGATTTCCATGAGTAGCGGAAAGATCATTCCAAATTACAAGCATATATGAACTCTACAATTACAGTCATAAACAAAAACATACGATTATGCATTCATTACAGAAATTACGGCATGATAATACAAATGATCAAGGAGAAATGCTACACACATTTGTAGACTTATCGCCAAGCTCCTTGATCACGAACGCTTGAACACGGCAACCTCGAATGCTCGTCCAACATGACCACTACACTGCATAAACACCGTGCACTCGAACTCAGTAATTGCCTCGGTCATGAACACCCCAACAGCACGAACGGCCTCCACAGAACCTCGACAATGTCGAGTTGAGTATGACACCACCAAGAAGGCTACTTGATATTCTCGGTGTGAGAATCCAGAGGGTGGGCTCTGTGTGGACTTAGTTTGAGGCAGAAGAACGGAGGAAACAACAATCGTGTAAACGATTGAGCAAGTGGGAGATGGATGACCTATCGTATAGGTCGAGTGCCCCAATCGTTTAGCAAAAGCTATATGATCATTTAGCTCATTGCTTAGCTAAGTGTCTGTCGCCTACAAAACACTACATGATCGTTTACCTTATCCAAGCTGTCGCTTAGTAAATCATATTTACTTGACATATAACAACATTAAAAAACTGTGAGATTCCGAGAGAGAAAAATATCAAAATTCAATCAATTTCAACATTACTAAATTAGGTAAAAATATTTTCCAGTTTATCTCACAGTTTACCATGAAACTACCAATAACCTCTCACTCAATTGATTATTAGAGAAAAAAAGTTAATTAATCCAATAATTTAATATATTATGAAAATAATAAATGATAACCAACTTATCATACTTATATTTATAAACCGATTAGTTTTATATTTCATCTCATGAAACATATAAAACCATAGATTCTTATTCCATTCCATTCGTACTTAATGTAAATCTCATTTACATTATCCTTCCACTAGATTGTATTCATACATCTACCGGATCATATTCATATATAATCGAATTACCTCTTTCATTTGAAACATTTCATAATCTACTATCCAGAACTGATCCTCAACTGAATCCATTGAGCTACCAGGGGACCCTTATGGACCTGTAGCTCAAAGCTCCAATGGTACGTGAAATAACTGACTAAACTTTTTAGGTCACGGGATCCATCATCCGTTAATTGCTAGGCACTTCACTAAAGACCGATAGCTGAACTCTCCTTACACATATATATTATGTGTCCCATCTTAACCAATCAGCAGTGTGACAACCTCTCACAGATCACACGTAAGTAATAAACTCGGCCAATAACCGTTATGCCCCTGTAGTTACATCTAACTCCTAAGTACCACTGATCTCTCTAATTAATATAAGTCATATGTCTTACTATGATTGAGTCTCTCTTCCGCAAGAGAAGTTTGGCCACTATGTTCAAGCCCAAAATCAGCATTAAGGAGCAATCTCTCTACTTATCCCTGCTTCGGGAAAGGAGTGAATTCCATCTTGTGGATTGAGTTCCCAGCTCCCAGATCAAACAAGTCCCCAAAAAGGTAGGCATGTTAAGTTGGCAATCTGGCCACTCTCACCCATACTAATTAAAGGACACTCCCAAAGGCAAGAGTTCCCAAAACACTCAGGATTGAGGTCGTGTCACCTATGGTCGTTTTAGGTGAGATGTAAGTCTCTCGTAGCAACGGCGTTATATACAGAGTCTAATCATCTCGTGGTCCGGTCTTATACAAAATCTTTATATAGGACACCACCGCTCGCACGTCTCCACATGAATGGTCAAGATCTACCATCTGTAGTAGTTTACAACACTTGCAAATCTTTACAAAGCGGGCCATATCCGTAGTGTCACAAGGATCAGGTATCCAACCTTAATCCTTATACTACAGACCTATTTAGATTATCACTTAAGGCATGATCCACTTGTATATCACATATACATGCTAAAGTTTACATAAGATAACCATGGAGCTTTGTTTATTGGATATGAGTAAATGCCAGAATGAAATAACAATTATTTTATTCATTAAACAACGTGTATCATTACAAACAACGAGACTCTGGGAGAATTAGGACACCAATCCCAACACGATCATGGAAGGACTTCACATGCTGCCAGATTCAACACGGTGTCGCTGTGCTATAAGGTGGTGTCATGGCAGTATCACTTACTTTTGGAAAATTGTGTATTTTTGGAAATTTTTTTCTATCAAGTCTAAGGTTTTGTAACCTTCTTCATTAATGAATTTTGGGTCTTAACGTGAGTTTTACTAAGAGAAGAGTTGAGAGAATGAGAGAAATTTTTGTAGGTCGTTCGTTAATCTCGAGGTGCAATTTTACGATCTTCAACAACAAAGAATCACTTCGACAATAGTTTTTCCTTTATCTTTTCACTTTCTTTACTCTTTATGCATGTTAAATTATCTGAGAATAAGTTTTTTACAATGATGAGTGACTAGACTTGTATGTTCTAGGATGATGAATTTATTTATGGATCTGATTTTATGCATGGTATTGTTATGGATGTTGTGGAGTTGGATGTTTTGCATTGTTATTTTGCTTATTTTTATGTAGATCGGTCATCAATGAATGTTAGGTTGAATGTTCAAATTGATAGATTGCATGTTTAACCAAACTTATAACATTGAATCATTGTTAATCCTCCATAAAATAGAGGTTAATAATGAAAGTTGTTTATGATTTTGCTTAATGTCATGCCTCTTGATTTGGTTTCAAGAGATTAGTAATCACTTAAGTTTGCATGAGACAAAGTTATCGTTCAAAGATAATAATCCGAAGTTTCATTTTTAAACTTAAATATGTCAATAGCACAAGATTCCATAGAACCTTTGTGTGACTTAATGAAGAAAATAATGAAATCATCACCTTAGGGTGCCTTTATTCTTTAGAAGTTCAATATTTCTTCTCTAGTTTTCTTTTAAGGTAAGGATCTCTCATTCATTTAGTTTCCAATCCTTAAATAAAATTGTCACAATTCTAGAATGAGCAATATTTAGGTTTAGCCTAGGTTGCATCTAAATACCATGCTCCCCTTCCCATAGACATAAAAAAAATTATTATAACTTTACACATCTGTTTGCGTTCATCATTGTCCAGACTAATGGCTCCAAATGTCGATGTGGAAAACTTATACATATTTTAATATTATATAATTTATAAATATATTATATAATACATATTTTAATTTTTTTTAAAATGACTTGAGTTTATAATATAACATACCAAATTTTTAATTTTTTTATTTTTTATTATATAATTCTACAATTTAAAATTTAAAATCGAAAATATGGTTATAATGAAAACACTAAAATGTTATTTTTTATAATTTATATTAGTTAGATGATAGGATCCAAAAACAAATTCTAGTTTGTTTTCGAAATACATATTAGTTTAACTTAGTAAATCTAAAAACATAAATTATTAATAATAATATTATTATTATAAAAAAAAAAAAAAAAAAAAAAAAAAAACAAAAAAAAAACTTGACATTGGATGTGGTCTCCACTCTCCTCCCCTCTCACGTGCTTGTCTTTAGGTTCCATCCCCAACTCAGCCTTTCGGATAAGCACTCCAAAAACTTTCCCTTCCACTGTTCCCATCTTCTCTCTCAATTTCAAATCCCAGAAAGAAAGAGAGAGAGAGAGAGAGAACCCTACGAACAGAGAAGAAGGTAATAGAAGAAAACCAGAGAGGAACCGAGAGAGATATGTCTGTTTTGGGTGCAAATAGTTCTCAGATTCTGTACAGACAACTCCACCAACACCAAATTCTAAGCACTGGGAAGCGTTGTTTTCTCAATACAGATTTTGGGCTTCTTGGTGATCAGCGGCGGAGGGAGCTTAGGATCAAGGCCGAGGCTGGGTTTTGGCCGGACTTATCGCGTCCGGCGGCGGTGGAGATGGAGTCCATTGATGATTCCGATCACCTCGATCGGATTTTGATTCACTCCCAACAACTTTCTCAGCCAATTCTTATTGATTGGTTCGTGTTTCTCTTATCTCTCATTTCCCTTCCATTCCATACCAAGGGCATTTTTGTAATTTCACTTTAGGTATCTGATATTATTGAATAAATTGGCAAATAGGATGGCGACTTGGTGTAGGAAATGCATCTACTTGAAGCCTAAACTGGAGAAACTTGCTGCTGATTATGTTACCAAGTAACCCTCTATGCTATTTTCTTATTCTTAGAAAATAAATCTTAATTTTAATATCTATTTTCAG
Source organism: Benincasa hispida (assembly GCF_009727055.1). Taxonomy (NCBI): domain Eukaryota; kingdom Viridiplantae; phylum Streptophyta; class Magnoliopsida; order Cucurbitales; family Cucurbitaceae; genus Benincasa; species Benincasa hispida. Next base: position 70,036,008 of record NC_052351.1, on the reverse strand, counting down.
AAAAAAAAATATATCTTTTTTGGTCGTTAAATTTTGGGACTAATTTCTATTTGACCTTTTAAGTTTCAAAATGTTATATTTTTAGTATTTAAATTTTGAATTTTATTTCAATTTAGTCTCTAGATTTAAAATATTACCATTTTTTACTTCCAGATTTGAGTTTTGTTTCAATTTGATCACTACATTTCAAGATCCACCCTTTTAACCTTACGTTTCACTAAATACTCGTTAATGTCTATTGATTAATTTAAAATAACTAGAAGAATTCTTATGAATTAAGTTTCACAACAGTTTATCACTCTTGAAAATAATTTTAAATTTCACTTCATAATTATTTTAAATTAACTAATAGACATTAGCGCCAATACTTAAACTGAATGTTTAATAAAAAAAAAATATCGATGTTAAAAGTATAAATCTTGAACCCTAAGGACTAAATTGAAACAAAATTCAAATCTCAATGGTAAAATTGCAACATTTTGAAACCTTTAAACTAAATTGAAATCAAACTCAAAATTTAACGACTAAAAGTGTAACATTTTAAAACCGATGAACTAAATAGAAACTAAATCCAAAACTTAGAGACCAAAAACGTATTTTTTTTTTCTTACTTTACAATAATTTACGTACTAATTTTTGTAAAAAATATATATATACTTTTTCAGAGTAAAATTCTACTATGTAGATGTGAATAAGGTCCCTCAATCTTTAGTAAAACGTGGAAACATCTCTGTAAGTATATTCTATAAAGTCCTTTTTGAGCTTCTTCATATCTATACTTTTCTAATTATGTTTTTTTGACCATTTATATATTTTCTCATTCTGCAGAAAATGCCAACAATTCAGGTGACCACTTTTTATTAATTCTCACTCTTAGATGAATTTTGACCCAAAAAAATAAAAAGCTTTTAGGTTAAGTATTTTTTTATTAAAATACTATTTTGGTCCATATATTTTGGGACATATTCTATTTTAATCCATATACTTTTAAATTTGTCCAAATTTTGGCTTTATACTTTCAACCGACCTTAAAACTAGCATTACGGTTGGTTTTTGGTTTGAAGTTAGTTTTTATTTAACTTTGTAAATTATTAGTAAATATTTTCATTTGGATACGTTTACAAACTTTATAGAGGAAAGATTCATTAAATTTTTTTGAAAAAAATAATAATAACCATGAGCTAGTAGTATGGATTAATTTTGTTAGAAAGTATTAGATCGATATTTGGACATCTAAAAATACGTGGACCAAAATAGACCAAGTCCCAATTAAAATAGTATTTTGATCCATTACTTTTGGGTCTTATCTTGTATGAAAGTATTTTTTTAGGAGAAATAAACACCTTTTAATGCTTTTAAAATTCATCTCAAACTTGCACTCAAATGCTTTCAACAAAAACGATACTTCAATTTAAAACATTATAATAGAAAGTATTCCATGATAATTAAATTTCATCTCTTAGTTTTGTTTTCTTGAAATTTATTTTGGAGTCCTTTTACCTCAAATGCTTATGCCAAAAGCACTTTTGTAGTTCCTACCACGACACTTTTAAAGTGTATATTTGGGAATAATGATTGAAGTAGTGATTTTTTTTTTAAAAAAAAAAAATAGGTATAACTACAATTGATTTGTAAAATTAATTTTCATACAATCATATTGATGTTTAGTTTCGAACTCTTAAAAGTGATTTCAAAGATTTAAAAGTGAGTTTAAGGTATTTTGGTTGGTATGAAAAGTGATTTTAGACTTACTAAATTACTAAAAGAGTAAAAAAAAATTATTCTTAAATACAAAGAGAGATTTGGTATTTTGATAAAAGAGGGCAAAATAGGTCAATCATGCCACCAAAATCATCTCTCAACTAATTCTTGAAAAACAATTTTTGATAATTTTAGATTTTTCTGAAATCAATTTCAATATTTGCCCAATATCAAAAAGAAAGTAATTTTAACAATGGCATAAGTGATTTTTTTCTTGTGGCCATGTTTGAGAGCGATTTTGAAATAGTTAAGATCACTTTTGTTATTTTCAAAATCATTCTTAAACATATTTTGAAAACTACGTTTAAAAGTATAGAATTAAACTAACACATTTATTTTGTGGTTTTTTTAGGGAGAATTACTTTTGAGTCTTGTTAAATTACTCCCAAACACTTATTTGGCTATAAATTTTTGAAAGTGGTACAAATGAGCTGTTCATATTTTTGTCTAAAATTATTTATTAGCTTTGGAAAGATGGAGAAATGAAAGCAGAAGTAATTGGAGGGCACAAAGCTTGGCTTGTGATTGAAGAAGTTAGAGAAATGATCCAAAAGTTTGTTTCATAATTCACTTCAAAAACAAATACAAACTTTGTTGATTATTAGTTCAACTTCAACCTTCCCTTAGCTCAAATGGCTTCTCAAAATCTTCATTATTTTCTTTTATATGTTGCTACATTTGTAAACTTCTAATGTACATATATAAGAAAATATCTATGTCAATGGAAAAATATGCATATATGCAAAATGTTGGCAGGTTCAATTTTATATTTCTTCCACATGTGTATCTCCTCATTTTAGATATTAGGTACAACTACTTTACCCTATCTTCATTGTAGTATTTAAAACATGGAAAGTTGCAATAGGTAGGAAATAAACATTAAGACCATTTAAAAAACATAAGAAAATTTTAAATTTTGATTTTCGTTTCTTCGATTATTAGTATATCAAACAATATATCGTATATACTCTTTTCAAAAAGGAATAGATATATATTCCCTCTACCTATAGTTCACAATGTAGAGAGAGACGGTACCTTTAGGTGTGAACCATTGGCCTTGTAGCTTATCGGTTGGCATTGCCACCGTCTCTCTCTACAGTTCACAATGTTTTTCATGTCTCGATATTGAAGAAGTATGTGACAAATCCATCCCATATGGTGAACTTCAAATCATTACAGTTGAATGAGAACTTAAGTTATGAGGAGAAGCCCCCCAAATTCTCACCAGGGAGGTGAAGACTTTAAGCAACAGGGAGTTAGCACTAGTAAAAGTTTTATGGAAGAATAACCAGTTTGAGAAGGCAACATAAGAACAAGAGGTTGGGGTGACAGCCCAATACCCAAAGCTTATCCAGGAATGAACTTTCGAAGACGACAGTTTCTTAAGGTAAGAATAACGTAACATCCCGAATTTTTCAGATAATTTGCATTAAATTATCTTGAAATATTTGGGCATTATTTTGATAAATTGGAGATAAAAATTTAATTGGGAGGCAAGATAATTAACTTAAAAGATATTTGTAAAGAATTGGAATTTTAATTCAATTTAAGGAAAAATTGGATTAATTTATTTTGGGAAAAGTGTGTTTTTAAATTGATTAAATATTTGGAATAATGTAATTTATCTCAACTATTGGATTCTATGTTATCTTTAATTTTAGTTTGGAGCCAAAATTAAGTTAATTGAAGAAGTTAATTGCTTTTGGGATTAGTTTGATAAGAGTTTGAAATTTTTGGATTATTTTAGATACAGATTTGAAAATAAAGGAAACCAAAAGAATTAGGATTTTGAAAATTAAAAGGAATTTGAAATTTAAGAATGAAAGGGGAAATTGTGATTCTAAATTTTATCCTATTTAATTTTGGAGCTTGGATCCAAAATAGAGAAGATAATTAATTTAAATTGGATTGATAAGAGAAATTTGGATTTAATTTAAATTAATTAGATGATGGATTTTTTAATTAATTAAAATATAAATTTCTTAATTAGAGAAAATATCTTATTAAAAAAGAAAATCTAATATATCTACTACTTCAAGTTATGGAATCCCAAATAATTTAGGATTAGGATTATTTTTCTTCTACAAAAACAACAATCCACTTCATTCCAAACCATTCGATTCATTCCAAATGGAGGTCAATTAAAGAGAAAAATCCTTGTTACTTTCATATTTTTTTTTTTAGTCGTTCGCCGTTGTGCGTCTGCCAATCACCGCTGCTTGCTAGATTTTTAGTTGGTGAGTTGATGATGATTTTTCTTTGGATTTCTTGATTGGTTCTTTAGTACACACTTAATTTTGGGCCAAACTTGATTTACCGATTTGGAGTATCGACTCAAGTTTTTGAAAGTCATTAGTGTATTATTCAACAAGCTCTGGAGCTTTGGAGCGCATATTAGGTGAGTATTAAGACTATGAAACTTTTTGAATTAGTTATAAATGTTGGAAATTGGAATTTAAATCCTAAATTATGGTTTATGTGTATATTTGAATCTTTGAGCGATGTTTGGAATAAATTTGGAGCAAACAAAGTGTTTGAGACATTGATTCAAGTTTTTGTCAGAGGTACATTTCTTGGATTAATTTTTAAATTTTAATTTGAGGTAAGTAATCTTACTATTGAAACCACTTTGTACCAGGCGATAAGATTAAGGATAACTTTGATAGTTCTAAGACTATGAATCATGATGTCTGATTAGAGAGGAAATATGAACATATGACTATCTTATTTGATGTATGTGATAAGAATGAGCATGATCTTATTTTATAAGATATTTTACAAGAATGTATGAGCATGATCTAGATACAATTTGACATGTAAGAGGATGAATGAGCTTTATGTTATGATTAGACTCTATTTTATGATGCATGTTATTTATGATAGTGATAATTATCCCCTACCTGTAGTTAGATACCCACTAGAGATTTGTGTTTCTTTCGAGATTTACCAGAGGTGGTGATCTCCTTCGAGATTTCACAAGAGGTTTGTGTTTCCTTCGGGATTCACTAGTGGTTTGTGTTTCCTTCGGGGTTCATCAGAGGTTGTGATCTCCTTTAAGATTTCACCAGAAGTTTGTGTTTCCTTCGGAATTCACCAGAGGTGGTGATCTCCTTCGAGATTTCACCAAAAGTTTGTGTTTCCTTCGAGACTCGCCAAAGGTTAGTGATTTCCTTCGAGATTTCACCAGAGTTTTGTGGGTATATCTCACCTACAATAGGGCGGGTTCAATTATCCACTAAATGGTCATCCCATGGAAAGTAGAGGTTTATGCACGTCTCACTAGAGAGTGGCATCTAGAGGACATAGATGCTTAGCCTAATCTCAGTAGTGTGGTTATTTACTAAGTATTTTATATGCATCTTTTTTTTATGTTATGTTTTTTAAGTAAACGCAAGGACTTATTGGCAAATGACAGAAGAAATCTATGATCGTGCCATTGGGACCAGAGAGATGCTTCTGCTTGTTTTCATATTTTAGTGTTTTAAATTTCAGTCTTAATGTTTGAGTTTAGAGTTTCATTGTTGAAATTTTTACTTATAAAATTTCATGAAATTTATTTTAAACTTATATTTCAGGGGGACCCCATTCAAAGATTTTCAGTTATTTGGATTTTACAAAAGCTATTTACTTAATAAAATTCTTTTGATTTTAGTTAAAATTTATGAGAGTCGTTTTAAGATTTATGCATGTTATAGTAACAGTCTAGTATAAGTCCTAGAAAGTTGGTTCGTTACAGAAACATAGACCTGCGGCATTGGGTATGGTTGAGCGTCGACAGCAGTGCCCTACTTCATGTTCGGGCATCGGAGGAGCGATGCAACAGCTGGACTGAGAGATGCAAACGGCGGCTGGCTAAGAAAATGCGAACGGCGACTGGTTGAACTCAGGCCTTGATGAGCCTCTATGCAAAATGAGGAAAAAAAAGGAAAAATTTGTATGGATGACCCATTTTTTGGGCCCAAAATGTCAAATGACCCATTTTTAAAAAATAATGTCGATTGACCCTCTGTTGACATCATCGCCATACCAAATTAAGTAAATTGCCCTCACCTCTTTGTCTTCTTACCCTTTTACTGAAAACCAACCAAAACTAAAAACTCTTCAAATTTCCCAAATGTAACGGCTTCATCTCGCTCATAAGCTCCGGATGGCTTCGCTACATTTTAAAATCCATCATTTGGTCTTGCAAACGATTCCACTGCCACCCACAAATCGAATATGATCGGTAAATTTTTCAATCTGTACCTGAAAATGTCTTAAACTGATCGGTAATGAGGCTTTGTGATCGTTCTGGGTTTAGAAATGTTGTAAACATATGGTTTTGTGTTTTTTTTTTTTTTCGATGTGTTCTGTGGTTGAAGACGAGTAAAAAGAGAGAATGTGAGCAAGATAAGTGAGAGTGAAATCGACGAGAGCGATATTAGAGAGAACAACACCGGAAAGGGTGGGCCGTTCTGGGGTTTAGAAATACTGTGAATCTATGGCATATTGTTTTTTTGGTTTTCGATGTGTTTTGTGGTGGAAAACGAGTAAAAAGAGAGAATGTGAGTGAGAAAAGTGAGAATTACTAGAGAGAGCGACACCAGAGAGAGCGATACCAGTGAGAGCAATACTAGCGAAAGTGATACTAGCGAGACTTAAACAAAATGTTTTTTACAAATTTTTTCTGAAGGAGTTTACTGATTGAATCTTTATTTCATGTAGGAGTGATTTAAGATGTCAACACGTTTTAGAATACCTATAGTCGACCGATTTCCTGGCCAAGTAATGAGCTTGGCCCATATTGCTAATGCGAACAAGACTATGAAGGGGAAGCTTACCCCAAAGCAGTTAGAGATGTTCAAGAGAACAATTTTTTGGTGATTTGTAGACGTTGACATGGTGTTCAACAACCCAATTATCCATCATATATTGTTAAGAGAAGTGAAGAGCACGAGATCTAACTCAATCTCATTCTCTGTTGGTGGAAAGGTCGTCACTTTTTCGAATGATGATTTTTTGTTGATGACTGGTTTGTGGCGATCCTCTGCGCGATTTGATCAGAATGAGCAGTCCTCGTATGAACTTGCAATCAAGTATTTTGATAATCGAGTNGAAGGATGGTTTTTTGTTGATGACTGGTTTGTGGCGATCCCCTACGCGATTTGATCAGAATGAGCAGTCCTCGTATGAACTTGCAATCAAGTATTTTGATAATCGAGTGACGAATGACACCTTACATGTTCATCTACTAGAAAAAAAATACGAGGAGTTGGAGTTTGAAAATAATGAGGATGCTGTGAAGATCACATTAGTCTACTACACGGAGGTTGCAATGATGGAAAAGAACAAACGGAAAAATGCAATGGACCTTAAAAGTTTTAAAGACATTCAAAACATAGAATACTACAATAGTCTAGACTGAGGTACCATTATTTGGGAGAGGACACTCGATGCCCTAAAGAATGCATTGAATGATAAGAGTAGTCTATACAAAATGAAGGTGAAGGGAAATAAAAATAACGTCGTGAAGTACTCTTTGTGTGGATTTCCGGCGTTCCAGGTAAATTTGTTTAACATAATAACTGTGTTGTTTGATTTAACATTACTATTGTTCTTAATATATATTAAATTTTATTTAAGTATGAACATACGAGATCTTAGCAGCATCAATAGCTGGGAACATTGCGGAGCGAAGGAGCAAGGTGGTTTTGTCTTGCATATTACAATGGTCATGCTCCCACTCAGTGTCCTTCAAAGTAATCAAGAGAGACATATTCGAGTAAAACAATGTACGTTTACTCTATGCATAATATGTTTATTTGGTTGTTAAATTGACACTAACCAATTTACTGGGTTGACTTCTTGACTCTAAATTCAAAATTTTTTTTTATGGACAAAATAGATAATCGCATTTTTAAGTCCTTTTTACTCAAAAATAGTTGAAGCTCTGTCCCATATGAAAAGGTACCCGACATAATCAACTCTCCTCTATGATTTGAAGACACAGATGGTGGAACCACTGAACCTACCGTAAAATAACGCACATCTCTATGATCACGGTCCATTTCATTGAATTTTGTTGATTGCTCATTAACATCCATTGAAGGACCACAGCGTTGCTCTCTGAATGACCACAGCGTTGCTCTCTGAATGACCACAATCCATATAATCAAGTCTAGATGATCTCTCATTACCAACAAGTGAAGTACCACCCAATCCATATAATATCTCAAATGTTTTCCAATACCCAATATCTTCTATCTTTTAGAATTAAAAACATTGAATTATCTTATTATCATAATCCAATTTTGACCATAAAACTAAATATAACTTCAATTAATTCAAATTAATTAAATTAGAATAAATATAGCAAGTTAATTAAATTTTAAATTCCACATTCATTTATCCAAATTTCCTCAAATAAATTTCAAGATTCCCAAATCTCTACCAACATCATTTAAATTACCTATCTTACACCCAAAATCCAGTTTTAGCCTCCATTTAACAAAATGATTGTCCAAACAATTCAAGGTAATTCAACAAAAATTACATGAAAATTTTGGGATGTTACAAATCAAGGTAAGCGTAAGCTAGCTCAGGCACTCGCGATTATCAAAAAAAAAATCCCTTTGTTCATACTATAAATTTGTGTTCATAAATATTAGTGAATCTTACATTAATGTCAATGATCTCACTCTATTTCTGAGGACATGCTGATATGACGAGCAATAAATGGAGGAAGTGAATTTTTTATAACTTGTAGAAATACAAGTTATTGTCTCTCCAAAGTTGGAACAATTATGGTTTTTAATGATAAAATCTTGTCATTCTTGGAGAAAACGCATGGAATTACTTAAGCACTACCAAACTCATACAAAAGAATGTTTATTGTTGAAAGCTACGTCACTAATGCATAATATTGCAGGATTTCAACAAAGATTCTAAGTATCGCAAGTAACGTCAACGCATGGACATGCGTCGGAGGGATTTCAAAGCAACAAAGATTCATTGACTCAAGCTGTTTGTGTCAAATCACCACTTGCAAGCATGGGCATCCGTAGCTAGCAGCGTCTGAAAAGTGTCTGAATGTCAAGCGGTTGACTAGGGTATAGAATTTATTGTCGCCCCATCATCAAGCTGATGAAGAGCAATGCCTACAAATAGAAGAAATCCTACCAGAAGAAAAAGATCAGCTCATTTGTATCATTCCAAAATTTAGAGACTTAGAGCTTTGCTGCTGTGACAAGAACACAAGAAAAAGATCCACCCCCACCATTGATCAAGGAGTGGAGAAACTTAGCTCGAGAGAGAATTTTCTTCCATTTCTTCTACAAGCTAGTTGTACACGAATTTAAATTAAGCCAAAGAGGATAAAAGATTGTACTCTGCAGCTTGACTCTTTTCTTTTCATCTCAATTCTATTCTCTTCATCGCATTCGATTAAGTATTGATCTTATAAAGACAATATGGTTCTTTATGAATTCACATATTTGATCGACTACACTTTGCTACTGTTTATTTCTTGCCTTGTGTTAGATGCATCTATAACTTCATGCAAAGTCCATTTCTAAGCGCTTAAGCCAACATAATCACTTGATAAAAGCTATTTTAGCTTGAATTATTCGAGAGAATAAGCAAGCAAATATAAAGTTAAAAACGCATGGTACATCTAGAGATAGAGGCACTTTTATTGTATTTTGTGATTAACGCATGCATCCTAAAGATAGGAATTTGTGTGGCATTCGCATTGAGGAGTGCTGAATAAAAAGTAAGCAAAAACCTAATGCATTTATAGAGTTATAAGCAAGCAAAGTCATTTCCATCTGCACCACATTCTTGTACGTGTACATTTCACTTAGATCGACGCATACCACTTGCACTGAACACCATTTTCACATGACCCCCTGTTTTTCCACTTGACCTTTTTGTATCTTCTTGCACGCACACAACAAACTTAGTGTAGATAACCCATTCAGCATTCACTTAGGATACTTCTACATTAGCTACAACACAAGCTCTGTGTTAGCTTTGATTCAGGAAAACTTGAACGCATAAAGAGGAGTATCACACGTCCCTTCACGCATCACTAATGCATCGTCAACGCATCATTCACATTTGCACCCTATTTTTTCAATTTCCTCACACAATACACTCCTAAGTTCTTCACATCACGAAGAGAACAAACAATTTTCCATACTCGACTAGAAATTTTACCAAAAATACTAGGAAATTAACTGACACAAATTAACTAACTTAATGGTTAAATAAAAAACAGAAAATATATACTAAAAAATGCTTAAACTAGAAACTTAGGAAAATCTTGAAAGATTAAAAAATTTATTTAGCAAGCAAGCACTGAATGAGATCTTCTCGTCGCATGGTGTAAAGCTAATCTTCCACTCTTCAATTCTTGAGGCATAGGCATATTTGGATGTGATTTTGAACTCCGAGATATATCTTTAAACCAATTAAAATATTCTAATCAGTTAAATAATATGTTTTGGATTCACAACCAAAGTGATTTTAACTATTTTAAAAATACTCTAAAAAAAATGCTGAACCACTTTAAACCTAGGCAACTAGCATCTGTTCTTTTTGCACATACATACTAAAATATTGTCACAAACACTTCCAAAAATGAGAACAATTTACCAAAATTCTAAAAGAATTGAAGATCCTTTTAACAAACAAAAAATACTCAGCTCTGATGTCAATGAAATACAGCTAAAGGGCATTTTGAATCCTGTTGGATACTTATATACCTTTACCAATGTCAACTTTACACTCATACAACCTAAAATACAACATACAATCAAAACCCTACAAGATATATATCAAGATTTTAGTACCTTAAAGAAGTATCAAACACTTGTATATTTTGAGAGATCACCTTGAAGTGAAGAACCGAAAAACAACCAAATAGAATGTACAGAATGTACCCAGTTACGTCGTATGAGCAGCGTGTGTCCTCGACGCCCAAATACCAAACACCAAGAACCAAAAGACGAACAAAATGGCCCAGTATCGTGCAGGTCCGTATTTTATCCTGGTAAGCACAAACTGCAGATATGGAAATAATAGAAGTTAGGAATCTGAGCATTGAAGTTCCCCAAATTTTCATCGGTAAAATGATTAATGCCAATGTAAAGAAAAAATGTTAATAAATAAATAACACATGCATCTCAATTTCCAGCGATAAAACAATGGGGCTTTCCAGTGGGTACACAACCCTTCAAATGTGAACATACGTACAGTTGTAAACACACATACAATATTATCACTTAAAATTTAAAATTATAAACATTGAAGAAATCGATGGACCTTCAAATATAAGGATTCATGCTCATTTTTTTTTTTTTTTTTTTTTTTTTTTTTTTGAAGAGGAAACAAGTCTTTTTATTAATGTATAAAAAAACTATTCATTTTAGAAGTTTGTTAGAANTTGAAGAGGAAACAATTTATACTATACATTACTCAATGGCTTCTTGGTATAAATTTTCTCCCATCCTTCAATACTATCGCTTTACCTCTATATCCAATTGGAGAAGTTTTTTTGTAATACCCTTGGATTTGAGCTCTCCTCTTTTATAATTTAATATGATCAATGAAGTTGTCTCGTATTAAAAAAAATGATTTAAAAAATATAATAAAAATAACTAATAACTTCAAAAGTCAAGAATTTGATAAACCAAGGTCCTAAGTTTCTTTTCCTCCCCTTATTGGTATGCTTAAACTCAATGGATAGTCCTGCCTGCCCTGGGGTCGCGTCGAGAGCGTCGTCATTTGGAGAGACGGGGAAAGAGTCCATGGAGGCAGTGTCAAGGCCGTGACACGGTACCGAGGTTGGATCAATCACCGTAGTGTCGCGATGATGTGCGCTAAGGACTTGAATTTAAGCCATTCGCACGATGGTGCACGCGGGAAGCCAACGTGTGCCCCCACCTGCACGAGTTGTGTGGGGGGCAACGATGCATGATGCTCAGGCTGACGAGCCCTTGGCCAGAAGCCTCCCGGTGCAACTTGCGTTCAGATAAGAGCATGTTTTGGTATGCCATCTAAATTCTACTTTTTGATAGAAGATCAGAATTCCATCAGTCATCGAAGTTTGAAGTTTTGCTGCCATTCTTTGGTTCTTTGCTTTGATGGGTTTTGTTAGGTTGTTTGTGTTCTTCATTTTTTATTTTTTTACTTTTTATTATTTTAGGTTTTAGTTGTTTGAGAGAAGTTATTTTGTTCCTTTTTTGGTTTTTTGGTTTTTTGTTATATGAGCTCGTGGATGTTCTTTGGTTTTCTTTTGGAACTTTTCTCTTGAAGGCTGCTGTTTTAACCCATTTTATTCAGTTTGGTTTTTGGTTTTTCCCTTTATAAAATATATATAAATTTTGAAATATTTCTTCAAAATGAAAAACAAAAGATGAGGTAACAGCTACCAATAGCATATATTAGTCAAACTAGAAATGAAAAATGAGAAATGAGAAATGGGAACATTGATAAAACTTCCTCTAAAACAGCAGTAACGAGAATAACATAATTTAACATTTACTTATCCAACAAGCAGCGAGTCTGAGAGCCTCTCCTCCTCTCCCAGCTCCTACCAAACTAAAAATACAGGCATGCCCCTAGATTCTAAGCAGGCCCCATGTATCCACCATCCACTAGTTCTAAATCTTGTGAGGACTCTTAGGTGATAGCAAGAAATATATAGCGAGGTCAATGACATATAGGGCTAGAGATTTGAACCTTCGACCTTTTGCCTGAAGATTTAATATTCTTACCAGTTGAGCAATGCTGAAATTGGACATAACATGCTCTTATTATTTAGATCACCTTTAACAGTCTCCCTCGATATTTGGTGGGCAAGAAAATCTAAAGCTTCCTTGGACACTAAGCAGCAAGTTTATATTATTTCCATTTAGCTACTAGTGTTACAAAGTCTACAGAACTAGCTTCAGGTGTTTCCTTGTACTCCGTTAAATTGCAACAGAAAAAAGTATCATCAAAAACCACAAAAGCAAACTCATGCAAATATGTTTTGAGAATTTCAGTCATTAAGAAATATAATATGGAAGGAGCATTCAGGAGGTTGAAAGGCATCACTAAAACTTCAGCATCCCTTGTGAGTATAATACTGTTTTGGGAATGTCCTCCCATTTAACTTGAATATGATGGATGGTCCCCAAACTTCACATATCATATTTTCATTACTTGCTGGACTTGAAAGTATCTTTAAGGTCACAAATAGAGTAACAGTTCTAGCGGGGTCAAATAATGTTAATGTACTACAAGGGTAATCTGACTGACATAGAAAATACAACTGAGACCCCCAATTATATTCATGTCCGAGAGAAGGGCAAAAGGGGAATGATACTTGGAGAGAATGATTTCAAGGGGACGACTTGACAGTTGTGCAAATCAAGGAGTTGGGGACCACGGAAAAAGGGTTTATGAGGGGTTTTTGGCAAAGGGAATTGGGTGTGAAGAATATTGAGGAAGAAGCTGAGGCTTAGAAGAGAATTCATCTTGCTCTCTCGAATGTGCCGGTGATATGGTTCTATATTTCTTGTTACTCTGTTTTTGCTCGTTCTTTGATCTTTCTTTATTCTAATAGTTGGAACCATCATTATTTTTATCAATATAGAAATTATTACCCGTACTGAGTGCAGGACATTTGATTCCTAACAACAACATGCTACTCTAAAAGCATAAGCATCTCCCCAGCTTCCTCTTTGTGTCCCGGACCGTTCACATACTTAGTCCTTAATTCCATAAGATATTTTAGGATACTTCCTAACTAAAATTAAGATATGAAATATATGGAAATATAAGGAAGAACTACAAGACAAACCAAGTATAAAGGCACTTGTAATCTCCCTCTTTAGTATGCTAACTCAAGCCTTAGATCACTCCACAAAATGCCCATCTCCCCTCACTCACCCTCCTATTTATAACAAGACACACTAACTCCCTATCTAATTACTCTTGTCCCCCTTACTAATAACATACTAATATCCTTAACTAGGTTCCCTACAAAATACTCCTAGGGATCCTTGCAAAATTTTATTATAGCTTTAAAAAAACACCTTTAACCAACATAAAGCTGGAACCTATCAACAAATTCTTGTCTTTCTCCCCAATTTTAAATTTCATGACCAACTATGTTAAGATAACATGAATGTTCTCTAATGATTCTACACCTGCAACCCCAAAATAAAACATCCAAACAACTCATTCCAAGGGTAAAAAATTCTCAACTACCTTCCATCTTGTGCAATGTAAGCACACTACTATTCCTCGATGGACTCCTTCCCATCATTTATACATGTGAACAGCAAAACCAATGCCGGCAAAAGAATGCTCCCTTCATGTGACATCCCAAATTTTGAAGTAATTTAAATTTTATTATCTTGAATTATTTGGGACTTATTTTGAATTTTGAGGTTAAATTGAATTATTGTGCAAGGATAATAAATTTTAAATTTGCTTTGATGAAGGATTTGGAAGTTTAAATTTAATTTAAGGAGAGTTTGGATTTAACGGATTGGGAGTAGATAATTAATTTGAATCAAATTTATAAGAGAATTGATTTAAATTTATTTTTTCAAAAGGATTTTGGATTAAAAATTTTGGAGGGATATTTGGAATTCAAGAAGGAAAAGGAAAGGGTTTTGCTTATATATATATACACACATTAGTTTAGGGTAAAAATTAAAGATGAATTAAAAAAAAAAGAAAGAAAATAAGGAATCTCTCTCTCCCAACCCCGCATGAAGGCCCCCCTCCCCCGGTCTCTGTTTTCTTCTTACATGAACACCACCGCCGCTGTTTTCTTCTTACATGAACACCACCGCCGCTGAAGCTCTAGTCGCGCCGCCTCTATTTGATCTCTGCCGACACCACCGGCTTCTTCAGCCGCTCACTCTGCCGCCCGTCCTACGAGTCGAGCCGCCACCAACATCCGCACATATCTGCAACTATCTATCCCAGTCGTCAATTCGTCATCCAGTCATTAGCCGTCGTTCAGTAGCTGTTCACGCATACGCTCGCCGCTGGTTCGTCGCACCGCTTAGTTGGGTGTTGTACGTTGCCGCCACTCATCGCGGGTCTCCACCACAAGAGATCTTTGTTGGATCTGTTCAAACAGCCACCGATTTTCGTCGGTCTTGCCTCTGTTTTGGCCACCAAAATTCACAAGGTGTTTAGTAAGTCCTTGGATCTTGAATATGGGTGGTTTTCAGACGTTTTTGAATGGCCACTTAGTTTTGGGATTAATTTGATATAAACCTATTATGTTTGGATTTTTAGATTCAAGATTTGGAAGAATTCAAGGCGTTGCCCATCCAGTTTGAGAACAATTCCGACGGAAATTGTTAAAATTCGGTGAGTTTAGTTTGGGATCTTGCTATTTTGTGAATACCTATTTGGTTGACATGGGTTTAATTAGTGTTTGGATTTTTTATTTGGGTTTGAAGCTCCTCAATTTGGTTTATGTCTAGGTTGGATACCGGATTCGAAACTTAGGAGTAGTTCCAGATTAAGTGGACATTTCGGGTAAGTGTTTTGGATTCGTTGGAGGTGAATTCGTGATTTGGGTTATACTCTTGATTGGAATTAAATTTTGGTTTTTACTTTAGGGTTCAATTCAAGATTTGTTTTAGGCAAGGAAGAGAATAAATTTACTTGATTGGGCTTAAATTCTGAGGTAAGTAATCTTACTACTGAAACCGCCTTTGTGCCAGGCGATACAGTTTTGATATTATTGACTCTCTAAGACTATGTAATCATGATGTCTAATTAGAAAAAACATATGAGCATTGGATACTTCTGTTGATATGTGATAGAACCCGGATATATTGAAATATAAAAAATATCGAAAATGCATGATAAACCAAGTGTTCGAGGTACTTGGACCCTCCCAATCTTGAGATAACCCTCAAGCCCTAATTCATATGCAAAATATTGCTTACCTCCTCCATTCCCCTCTCCCTCTATTTATAACCAACAATTATAATTAACTCCCTATCTAATTCCTATTATGCCCTTAATACCCTAATAATCCCCTAATACCGATTCTATCATTATCAGCCCCTAAAACACACCTTGTCCTCAAGGTGTGGGTACACAACCATTTTTTTTTTTTTTTTGTTTAAGGAATCATAAAAAAAACAACCCAAAGTTAATGTTAATATCAGCCCCAAAACTGCCTTTGAGATCGAATGGGCTGCCATTACTCCTTAAAGCCAGCCCATCAGCCCAACAAACAGCATGCCAAAATAACCCACGAGATGGCCAACTACCCAGATTCTTCTTCCTAAAAACCCACGTGACTAGGGTTTCATTTCATTTTTTTTTTTAAATTATTTTCCTCTGCTTTTTCGTGAATCCCTCTCCTAACAACTCTTTTCGTGAACCCTTTTCACCATGGCCGCCCTTCACGAAGCTTGCGCCGCCACTGGTCTTTAGTAAACCTTCGCCTTGCTTTTTTTTTTTTTCTCTTACGAAAACTGCAATGTCGCCATCTCCAAGTCCAGTTCCCCGGCCATTCACACGTTTTTCGTTGACCTCCATCAATGATTTCTTCACGATACTCCATCGACGCCTACTCTCGATTTTTGTCTCCAGGAATCGACGGCGACCTCTCTTCAGACCTCTATAACACCACATCAATCCCTCTGCGGCCTCTTCTCGACCCTTGCATCAACCTTTCTTCCAAATTTTCATCTCGGCCCACACTTGCACATACGAACGACTGTCTCCGCTGGCTATTACTCTTCTTTGATCTTTATTTTCGTGTGAATCGTCCACCCACGCCACCGCTTCACAGTTCTTACGATGGCACCTCCAACTTTTCATCTCCACCCTTCGAAGCCGCAATCGCCAACGATTTCCCTTGAAACGTCTTTGGCCAGCGATTGCTCCTTGCCGGCAGATCTCTTACGGACTCCTTGCCTTTTCCGCTTTAAAACCATTTTCTGAACTTCGATAAGTTTTCAAATGTCGTCGAACTGTCGATTGGCCTTTCGTCTTCATATTCTTCGATAGTTTCCCCATCTTTTTATTCTTTTTTATACTGCTTTTACAGAAGCCATGTGTTCTGGTTTGTTGTACATATCTTCTTCTTTGCTTCTGCTCGGCCTTGTTTTCCCTCTTTTCCTTAATTTTTTTCTTCACATGATGATTCAGAGGCCTCATTCTTTCTTCTCCCTCACTGGTTGGAGTGTTTTTCTCGTCCTCGATGATTGATTGTGCAATTTTTTGCACAGGATCAGTTTCCATCACATTTTTCTTTGATTCCACTGAGGCTGATTCCATAATTCCTCTCTCTTCATCGGTCACCGTTTGCTCTGATGAAGCACTTTGATCACCGCCCATCCAAGTCTCCAGGCGATATAAAACCAAATTCAACTGATTCGACATAAATTCAAGCTTCTCGCTAAGCTTTCTAAATTGCAAATTCATCTTCTCCTCCATTTCAGCTTGCTTTTCTTCCACAATGATCATTCTGCTCTTCATTTTTCCCACCATGTCCAGAAAACTGCTCTGATACTAACTTGATAGAACCCCTATATTGAAATATAAAAAGATATCGAAAATGCAAGATAAACCAAGTGTTCGAAATACTTGGACCCTCCCAATCTTGAGATAACCCTCAAGCCTTAATTCATATGCAAAATATTGCTTACCTTCTCCGTTCCCCTCTCCCTCTATTTATAACCAACAATTATAACTAACTCCATATTTAATTCCTATTATGCCCTTAATACCCTAATAATCCCCTAATATCGATTCTATCAATATGTTATGAGCATGAGCATGATCTAGTTTTTATAAGATGTTTTGTAATGAATGAATGAGCATGAACTAGATCTTATATGGCACGTTATGAGAATGTATGAGCTTAATGTTATGTTTCTATGTTGTGGGACTATGTTCTATGTTGAATGATATTTATGTTAGTGATAGTTGCCTCCTACCCATAGTCATGTACCCGCCAGAGGTTTGTGTTTCCTTCGAGATTCACTAGAGGTTACTGATCTCCTTCGGGATTTCACCAGAGGTTTGTGTTTTCTTCGAGATTCACCAAAGGTTAGTGATCTCCTTCGGGATTTCACAAAGGTTTGTGTTTCCTTTGGAATTCACCAGAGGTTAGTGTCTCCTTCGGGATTCACCAGAAGTTAGTGATCTCCTTTAGGACTTTACTAGAGGTTAGTGATCTCCTTCGAGATTTCACCAAAGGTTTGTGGGTACATCTCATCTACAGTTGGGCGAGTTTAATTTTCCACTAGATGGCCATCTATGATAAGTAGATATTTTTGCATGTCCCACTAGAATGTTGCATTTATTGGATATAAATGCTTAACCTGACCCTGATAGTGGGCTACTTACTAGGTATTTTATACTCATTCTTTATCATGTTTCTTTTTTAGGTAAAGGTAAGAGCACACCGACAAATGACAGACGAAATCCGTGATTGTGCTACTGGGACTAATCAGATGCTTCCTCTCGTGTCTTTTTATATGTTTTCATGTTTTAAAACTTAGTCAGTTATTGAATTTAGAGAACTCTCAGATTTTAGATAATATTTTCTAGTGATGTTTAATTTTCTTTTATTTAATTAAGGGTATCCTGTTAAATGAATTTCAGTTATTCACTTTTAATAAAAGTTAATTATTTTATAGCATTTACTTGGTTTTTGCCCATCCATGAAAAGTGTCATTTTGAGGTGAGTGCATGTGTATATTAACGGCCTAGTACAAGTCCTAGAGAGTCAAGTCGTTACAATTGATAGAGGGAGATTTTCTTTGCCAAAAATAAAAACTATTTTATGGTTCGACCTGTAACTTGGGCAATGTATGAGAGAGTGAGAGAGAGCACAATCTGTACCCCTTTTGGGTTAAGAACTCCAGAAGTTTTGTTCTCTCATTTCCTTTTGTTTTAAATTATGGCCAATAGGAGAGCTTTTTGTAGTCTGCCTAGCTACCTTTGAATGCCACCCTTAGTCCATTCCAACCATAGATATATTACTAATGAATAAAATTGTTTCCTACAATAAAAGGAATTGCCAGAAAAGCAAACTCAGGGGCAAATAAAATGCATTATACTCACAAAGCGGAAGAAAACCACAACTGTTAAGGCACAAACTCCTCCAAGAAGAATATGAAGGCCACTTTTCGCAGTTTTCTGCACCAAAATAGAAATTCTTTTTAAGGTATATCAAGAAACAGTCAGAATCGAATGAAACCCAAAAGGATATCACGTTGGAGAAAAGAAAAAGAAAAATAATTCTGTAGTCATATTTATACATTTTATATTATTCATGCTTTCTTTTCTCTTTTTAATGATCCTGTTAGGTATCCAAATCTGCAAACAAAATATACCCAACAAGACAAATCCCCAGAAACAGAGCAATGCTCTAAGATGTTTTGTTTATATACTTCAAGGGAAAGATAACAATGAAAATCAACTATGCTCAAGAACAAGATAATGTGAGAAATAGCAAAAAGGAAAACAAGAACCAGCCAATTCGAGAGGGTCGGGAATCTCTCCTCCAAGAGCTGCTCCAGCTTCACCAAAATATTTCGCACCCCCTCAGCCTCTTCCTCTATTCTGTTTTGTAACCAAATTCTCAACCGTTTAGTGGTCCCCTCTCCATCATTTCCCTCGATTTCCATCCCCCTGATTATTCCTTCCCTCATTTATGATTTTTGTTGTAATTCCCTTTCTACCCTTTCTTTTATATGTGTGAATAATCGGGGTTTAACAATACCGCTCACATCGAAACACCTTGTCCTCAAGGTGGAACTGGAGAAATTGTTTATTCATTAAATATACCAACTCCTAAGTTGCTTCACTCTCTGGTAATCCCTTCCACTTTACTAACCATTCGTTTGCAGCTAACTCCCCATTCCAACGTATCCCTAAAACGTTTTCTGGCATCACTTGGAGTTCAAATTCTTCGGTCAACACTGGTGGATGGTGCTGGACTTGAGTAGACTGTCCCAACTTCTTTAATTGCGAAATATGAAATACATTGTGGATATTTGCTTCAGATGGCAGCTCTAATCTATGGGCCACTTTCCCAATTCGTTCTTTGACCTGGTATGGCCCATAGTATTTAGGTGCTAACTTCTCACTCCTTTTGCGGGCCAAGGATCTCTGTCTATAAAGTCATAGTTTAAGATAAACTTCATCTCCTTCCTCAAATTGTAGTTCTCTCCTATGAATGTCAGCTTGCTTCTTCAACCGATTTTGAGCCACCACAAGGTGTTCTTTTAAAGCATTTAGGGCAGCATCTCTCACCAACAACAATTGTTCTACCAAGTCATTCGTGGTCTTCTTCTCCCCCTATGAGACCAAGGGAGGGGGTTTCTTCCAAACACTGCTTGATATGGAGTGGTCTTAATCGAAGTGTGAAAAGTTGTGTTATACCAATACTCGGCCCACGGAATCCATTTGCTCCATTTAGTTGGTTGTTTGTTGCAAAAACACCTTAGATACATTTTTAAACAACGATTTACTCTTTCCATTTGTTCGTTCGTTTGTGGGTGAAAAGAGGTACTTCGTTTCAGCACTGTGCCCATCATGTAAAACAATTCTTTCCCGAAGTGACTTAGGAAGATTTTATCTCTGTCGGTTACAATTGACTTTGGGATTCCGTGATGTTGTATGACTTCTTGAATAAGAAGATCTGCTACTTGCTTCGCTAAAAACGGATGGCGCAATCTTATAAAGTGAGCATATTTGCTCAGCCTATCCACAACAACCATTATTGAATCATATCCCTCTGATTTTGGAAGCCCTTCTATAAAGTCCATCGCCAGATCATCCCAAATTTGGTCCAGAATTGGTAAGGGTTGTAGCAGCCCTAGTGGTTTTAAGGACTTTGTTTTGTTGCATTGACATATCTCACATTGTTCCACATACCTCTTCACATCCGCCTTCATTCCTTGCCAAAATATCTCACTTGACATTCTTTTATAAGTACGTAGGAACCCCGCCCCTAGCACCAAATTGTGGAAAGTACGGAGAAGTGATGGTATTAGTGATGAGGTCTTTGAAATCACTAACCTTCCCTTATATAACAGCCTTCCATGTTCCTATTGGTATTTAGGTTTTCCTTCTGGGTTATCCTTCATAATGGAGATGATCTTCTGTAACTCTTCATCTTCATCGACCTCCTTGAGTACCAGCTCTATATCCAATAGGGATGGTGTGGTGAGCATGAATAACTCGACCGTGGAAGGTAATCACAACAATGCATCAGCTGCTCTGTTTGGAAGCCCCGGCTAGTAAAGTATTTTGAAATCATATCCCATTGACTTTGTCAACCATTTCTGGAATTGGGGTTGTACCTCCCACTATTCAATCAGAAACCTTAAGGTTTTTTGATCTGAGATGATCGTGAATTTAGTCCCCAGTAGGTAATGACACCACTTTTGTACTACTAACACAAATGCCATCAACTCCCTTTCATATATTGATTTTTCCTGTGCCCGAGGAGACAATTTTTGGCTGAAGTATGCAATTGGTTTAGAGTTCTACATGAGTACTACCCCTAGCCCAAGTCCGGATGCATCCGTTTCAATTACAAATGGCAATGAAAAGTCTGATAGAGCTAATATAGGGATAGTTACCATGGCCCATTTCAGTTCCTCAAACGCTTGTTGGGCTTGTTCGTGAAGTAGTTGTGTCAATGGAGCTGTGATCTGCCCATATCTTTTCACAAACCTCCGATAATACCCGGTAAGCCTCAGAAAGCCCCTGAGTTCTATCACGTTCTTTGGCTGTGGCCATTCCACCAATGCTTTGATTTTCTCTCCATCAGCTTCTACCCCTTCTTGAGGTACCCAATGTCCCAGATATTGGATCCTATTTAATGTTGAACACCACTGCTAGATGCATTTCATGAGTAGAGATATCCAGGCTGTAGATAAGGATATCATCGAAAAATACTAATATAAATCTCCTTAGAAACGTCCTGAATATCTGATTCATCAGTGATTGAAAGGTTGCAGGCGCATTGGTTAGGCTGAACGACATTACAAGGAATTCGTAATGTCCTTCATGATTTCTAAACGCTATCTTTTCTATATCCTTCTCCCTCATTCGAATTTGGTGGTAGCCTGAACGTAGATCCAATTTTGAATAAAGCGCAAACCCATGAAGTTCATCCAATAGCTCTTCGGTGACAGGAATTAGGAATATATTTGTCGCTGTTATTTGATTCGTCTCTATAATCCACACAAAATCTCCAGCCCCCTTCTTTCTTTTTGACCAGCAGTACAGGACTTGAATATGGACTACGGCTTGGTCTGATTATTCTTGCCTCTAACATTTCCCCCACCATCTTCTCGATCTCCTCTTTCTAATGATGCTCATATTTATACGGCCTCACATTGACCGGTGGTTGTCCTTGAGTGATGATCTGATGATCAATCTCCCGTTTGGGAGGTAATTCCGTTGGAACCTCGAAAATATCCTCATTCTCGTTGAATAGAGATTGAATCATCACCGGAAGTACTTCGTCCTTCTTGCTTTCCACATTTGGAATCACATCCTGATTATCTGTGATCTCCAAATTTTGAAATTCAATCAAGAACCCCTAGTCCTCTTCTTCCTATACTTTGGTTAAAGCTTTCAATGAAATTTCCGCTCAGGTCAACGACAGGTCACCTTTTTGCATAACTATCCGATCTCCCTCCGTGAAGCACATTGCTAATGAGGGCCAATGTACTCCCATGAACCCTGTTGTGATCAGCCATTGCATTCCCAACACCACGTCCATCTTCCCCAAATCTATTGGAAGAAAGTTAGCATTGACTACCAGCTCCTATAGCTTAACTATCACTGGTTGCAAATTCCAGTTCCTTTCACTGACTCTCCGTTGCCAATAACAACTCCATAATTTTCCATTCTGGTGACTGGTAGCTTCAAACTTTTGATTAATCATCGAATTCATCTCTGGGTTCTCTTTGATTTCTTCGACCTCCACCTCTTCTTCTCCTCTTCTTCGGTAGCTAAAATAACATTAGTTTATGATTTTCTCTTACCTTGCAACGATGGCCGTGCCAGTACTTATCATTGCAACGAAAGCAAAGTCCCTTCTCCAAACGCTCTCTATATTCACGGTCGGAGAGTCGTTTTACCCGTGGCTCCTCCCTCATTGGATTCCCTCTAATCAGAATCGAAGCTTGGCGGTTGTCCCCCCTTCGGCTCCTTTAGGGTTTCCTTTCACCATGACACTGTTATTTTTAATTCTGCTTTGGGCTTCCCCCTTTCCAGGTCCAACAAGGCCCAATTCATTTAGGACAAGTTTGAAGGCTAGGTTACAATCATTCACGAGTTGGGCCTCTCTCATACACTCATCTAAGCCCAACGGATGTCGGCAGATTACCTCGGCCTGCAACGCTGGCTCCAATCCATTTAGGAACGCATCTGTGAGTATGTTTTCAGCCATCTCCGATAGCGGTGCCGAGTAAGTGACGAATTTCTTCACGTACTCCTCATAACTTCCTTCCTATTTGATCCGTAACAACCTTGCTCTAAGCCTGCCTTCGCTAGTGGGTCGATAACGCTCGAACATTTTTTTCTTCAATTCATCCCAGGACGTGATCGCCTTCCAGTTATGGCTCCATTGGAACCAGTCAACTTCGTCAATAGCGAAACTCACCACAACCACTATCACTTTCTCCGCATCATTGAGCTCATGGATCTTGAAATAATGTTTTGCCCTGTAGACCCAGGATTTCAGGTTCTCTCCCGCAAAAATCGGCATCTCCAATCTCTTGTACTTGCTCTTATCAGCCCCTCCTGCTCCGTGACTTGATGTGGAGTCCACCTCTTCCAACTTGCCCTTCATCTTGAGTTAGGATCCATCAACTATCCCAGAATCATCATTCTTCCTCATCGAGTTGTTTTCTCGCACAGCTTTTGATAGTTTTTCCATACTCTTTACAGAGACCTACGATTAAGCTCTTCATTTCCTAAATCTCTTTTGCACTCGCTTCCATCCTTTCCTCGATTTGCTTATGTGCCATCTACCTTGTTCACCCAGGTTGGAATGGCTCTGATACCAATTTGTTAGGTATCCGAATATGCAAACAAAATATACCCAACAAGACAAATCCCCAGAAACAGAGCAATGCTCTAAGATGTTTTGTTTATATACTTCAAGGGAAAGATAACAATGGAAATCAACTATGCTCAAGAACAAGAAGATAATGTGAGAAATAGCAAAAAGGAAAACAAGAACCAGCCAATTCGAGAGGGTCGGGAATCTCTCCTCCAAAAGCTGCTCCAGCTCCACCAAAATATTCCACACCCCCTCAGCCTCTTCCTCTATTCTGTTTTATAACCAAATTCTAAACCGTTTAGTGGTCCCCTCTCCATCATTTCCCTCAATTTCCATCCCCTTGATTATTCCCTCCCTCATTTTTTATTTTTGTTGTAATTCCCTTTCTATCATTTCTTTTATATGTGTGAATAATCGAGGGTTTAATAGATCCACACAACTTCAATAATTAATTTAAAAAATTAAAAAATATTATTAAAAATTTAAAA